>NC_057729.1:7924108-7936954 GCF_004010195.1 Chiloscyllium plagiosum | reverse complement strand
CCCCAAGTCCCTCCTCCCTACCTTTTATCTTAGCTTGCTGGACACACTTTCCTCATTCCTGAAGAAGGGCTTATGCCCGAAACGTTGATTCTCCTGCTCCTTGGATGCTGCCTGACCTGCTGCGCTTTTCCAGCAACATATTTTCAGCTCTGATCTTCAGCATCTGCAGCCCTCACTTTCTCCCTGACCAGTGACAAGCAATATTCATGCCAGACAATGACCATCTCCAATAAGAGGGAATCTAACTACCAATCTTTGACATTTATTGGAACCAACATCACTGAAGCCTCTACTATCCATGTTCTGGACATTACCTTTGACTGAAAACTGAACTGAGCTTGTCATGTAAGTATATTGATGACAAGAGTGTCTTAAAGTCTAGGAATCTTGCACTGAGGAACTTATCTCCTAACTTTCCAAAGCCTGTCCACCATCTACAAGGCAAACATCAGGAGTGTGATGGAGTAGTCCCCACTTGCCGAGATGAATGCAGCTACAACAATACGCAAGAGGCTTGACACCATCCAGGACAATGCAGGCTGCTTGATTGACACCACATCTTACAAGCATTCACTCCCTCCACCACTGACATTCAGAAAAAACAGTGTGTACCATCCACAAGATGCAGTGAAGAAAGTCACCAAAGCTCCTTAGACAGCACTTTTCAAACCCATGACAACTACTATCTAAAAGGACAGAGGCACCAGATATATGAAAGCAACACTATCTGTAAGTTCCCCTCCAAGCGACTCACCATCCTGACTTGGAAATGTATCACTGTTCCTTCACTGTCAATAGATTAAAATCCTGGAATTCCTTCCCCAGTGATATTGTGTTTCGGGCCAAACCAAATGGACTATAGGGGTTGAAGAAGGAAGCGCACCACCATCATTTCTAGAACAACTAGGGATCGACAATAAATGCTGGCCCAGCCAATGACACCCATATCCTATGAACAAAACTAAACTAAAATCCTGATGATCATCGAAATCCATTCTGTAATCACACATACCCCACCAAAAACACATTAACAATCCATGTTCATGAAATTAGACCTTTCATTACCCTTTCTGAATTTATTAAATTATTGATGATCAGTTAATTCTAGAGGGGATCAATGTCTGTTGTGAGCTCCTGTCAGAAGATATTTTGTGTTTGTTGATGTTTTATTCATTATTCAATTGAATGGATAGCCATGAACTACAACCTGCAATTCTCACAGTCGTACAACTCAGTAGGTGTCTTGGCTTGTTACACCAGCCCTTATGTTATGAGGAACTATGCTCTGTTGTTCCATTCCCTTGGTTAATGCGTGGAGTTACCCACCTTAATTTACCTTAGGAACCCAACAAGAGATATGATTGTCAAAAGACTTGATTCGCACATCAAGTCTTTCCGGAATAAAATGCCAGTGATTATTCTGACTGCCTATCCACCAACTTCTGCATTAAAACAAAATGTCATAGTTATGTTTAAAAGCTCTATTCATTGTATGGAGTTAGGGGTGATTGACTCCTTGGCTGCAAGGTGTTTTCCTGGGCTTGATTGTGGACTCCTTCCCTTAGACTTTGAGACATGGCCATTTGGTTGCAGCACATGCAATGTCTTTGCCACATATGCTGCTGGCATTGGTGCAGGTGTGACATTGATGCAGCATGGGTGCCATACAGTAACACGTTCAGTCTGTTGTCTGGTGACTGCTAACTGTGACAAGCTGCCTGTCCCTGCATTAAACAGCATGAAGACAAAAGCACAGTGAGTCTTTAAGCTGACTGAGGGAGCAAAGCTCAAAAAGGTGAGGCAATGCAAGGCATTGTAAGGATGCAGTGAGGCTGGTGTGTGTTAAGTGCCAACTTTTGTGAATGGGGGTGCATGCAGCCACTGCCTATGGAGTGTGCCTTGAGAGGTTTAAGACTGGTGTCCAAAATAGTGAATTGGAGGAGCTAGTAGTGAGCTGGAGTTGCCAAGTTACTACCCTGATTTTTCTTTTTGGAATTGTCCTGTCTAGTTTCTACCTTGTGGGTGGCGGAATGGAAAACTGTATATAAATAATGTGAGATGAACTAATAATGTAAATGCATGCAAATACGCCTCTCACCCCTGGTTGTTGAGAATCTCATCTCATCATTATACACTTGGTTGCAAAATGTGACTTTTTGCTTTTAATGTAAGAATCTTGTTACAACACGTCTGAGGTGATTTTCCTAATTTTCTTTCCAATGCCCATGCCATTTAGTTCCAGGGAAAATTCCCCTCAACCTGTTTTAGGGGAGGCAATGGCCTTGTGGTATTACCACTGGATTATCAATCCAGAGACCAGGGAATGTTCTGGAGACCCAGGTTCGATCTCCGCTATGACAGATGGTGAAATTTGAATTCATAATACAAAGAAAATCTGGAAACTGGAGTCTAATGATGACCATCGATCTAATGTTGATTGACAGGAAAAGCCCATCTGATTCACTCATGTCCTTTAGGGAAGTAAACTGTCATCAACCTTACCTGGTCTGGTCCACATGTGACTCCAGACCTACAGCAATGTGGGTGACTGTTAACTGCCCACTGGGCATTTAGGGATGGGTAAAAAGTGCCAGTGACACCCTCATCTGTAAATGAATTGGAAAAAGCAATAATACTTTATATTTCTTTATAAATCACTGAGCCATTTCTTTCTCTACAGATGCTGTTTGGCTGAATATTTTTTGTTTCAGTTTTGTTTTTATTACAGGTTTCCAGCATCCACACTATTATTATGGTTGTAAGGGATAAATTTATTTGGATTTACCTCTCATTTTCATAAACTTAATCATGTGCAGTAGCAAGGATGACTTTTATTCTAGAAAAACCTTCAGTTTCTGAAACACTTTTGCTTTAACATTCATACCCAAGAAAAAGATTATTTGAATATTTTGCCTTAATACAGAACTAGTTTGAGCTGTCCTTGACTCAGCGGGCCTGCAAGTATCACAAAAAATGAATATAAATGTTAATGCCACAGCCTTATCAATTATGAGCTCTGGCTGTGTGCTTCAATTCCACAATTTGCTGCTAAGCTGTAGGACTACAATATTACATTTATTTCGATTCAATATTTTCCACAGTCACTGCAGACAGAGTCAGAAATTTTAAGCAGCTGCATGAAAATCTAATACATTCTTTTGTCCTGTTACTGTACCTTCCCGTAATTTCTAAATTAAAGATGAATAACCCATATTTTAGAGATAAATACAAAAACTCCCTTATATAAAGTTACAAGAAATATTTAAATACATCCCTTGCCTAAAATAATCCATATTGGAATCATGTGGAAAAAAGCAGTTGAACCCTCTGTTTTCATCTGGGTTCTTTGGTTCGTCAAATAAGATCAAGAATTACTTTTAGGTTTCTTTTAAACAATGTTTATTAACGATTTGTACATGACGTTAATCCCCATGTTCTGAGCTGTACAAGATTGAAACTTGTAACAAGATAGCGTTCCATCACATGATGACAGAGGGCACAGTTTTATCATATCAGACAATTCCTTGAATGAGCTTCCGATTCACATATCCATCTCAGCATTAAGGCTATTACTACCTGTATGGTAACATATCCTGACTTTTCCCTGCCTCAGCTTATCTGCTGCTGAAACCATCAATATGGTTTTGTTATCTATGCATTTGACTATTTTAACACACCTGGTTGACTTTTCTAAGTTCAATATTTTACCCCTGAGATCCAGGGAATGTCACTCATAGTGGCTTTCCTGGTATGAGATGTATTTAATCTGGTCAGCTGTAACTATTGAAACATAGTGCTTCATTACAATTTACTGATGTGGTCAAAGAAAAGTGTATGTGTGTGCGCACATGCACGCATGTGTGCATGTGTGTGTGTGTGTCCTAGCCTTGTCTTCATTTCTCCCCATAGCTATGCTGAAATGTGTACAAAGAAGCCACTTCTTGTTGTGAAAGCTGGTCTCCCTTAGTTTTCATCTTGTCAATCTGAAATCAATGACCATAACTTGAATGCAATTAAATGCAATTCAAAAGCAATTAACATAAGGTTATTGATCTGATATTTCTGTGGTTTGGCAAGCTGATGTTATACTGTATTGGTGTAGGCACGGGTATGTAAGTCAAAAATATGTTGCTGAAGTTGAAAGTTAAAGATGTTTCCCATCATCCACAAGGAACATAAAACATGATTCTAAAACAGAAGCTAATATTAACATTGTATTCTTTATGTATTTACATTCTTCTCATTTGCTCTTTTCCTCTATTTTCCTGCCAAAAAAAATCAAGATGTGAGCTGTACAGATCAGAGATCTGAAGTAAAGATAAAAAATGCATAATATCAATCTCAATCTCTAGATTTAAATTAGTTATGGAATGAATACCAAACAGAGTTAAGTGCAAGGAGCAGCTAAAGAAAACAAAGGCTTCCACTAGATGAGCTAAAACGATAATGGAAAAGAGAATAATAGACAATTGTGGAAATAATGTGAACAGCTTTTTCAGTTCTTTAAAGAGTCAGAGAATTGTCACAGACTACATTAAGCCACTGAAATATGTTCAATGCCAGGTTATAACAGAGTAACTGGATATGGTTGAAATAATAAATTAGTACTTTGCATCAGCCACCAACTTGAGTTGATGTTAGACTCTTATTATTTAACATTAATATAAATAATAAAACTAACATTAGCTCAGAGGAACATAATGTTTTTATTAGAAATAAGAACCTGAAAATGGACAGAACAAATGGTTTGCTGATATCCATGCAAGAGTCTTCAGTGTGGGAGGACATGTGCTGTGCAAGCTCCTAGCCTGTAGTTTAATGATACAGTGCACTCCTGCACAATGCCTAGACTAAAATGGGGTTAATACAGTCATTATCTTTAAAATGGGTAACAGGATGGAGTCAACTAATCATAGCCCCATCAGTTTAAAATCAATAATAAGATAGAAGCTAGCATTTCGGCAAGCAATATATGATTACTTCGATTGAGAGGAATATGTTAATGATGCACAAAACTTCATTTTAAAAAAGCAGGTAATGTTTTACAGGTTTGATGGTATGTTCTGAGCAAGCCACCCAGATAGTGTATGAGTGAAGCCAAGTAAATATTCTTAGAATTCAAAAATAAAATCTTTCGGTAGGGTAGAACTACACAAGGGGCTTCTTTGGAAGATTGAAACAATTGCTGTTAAGAATCATAGAATCCATACAGTGTAGATAAAGGCCATTCAGCCCATTGAACCTGCACCACCCATCTAAAGCCTGCATTTTGCCATATTTGACCCAACTAACCTGCACAACTCAGGGCAGTTTAGCTTGGCCAATCCATTTTACTTGCACATTTTTGAACTGTGGGAGGAAATCCATGCAAGCACAGGGGATAGTGTGCAAACTCCATGCTGATAGTCACCTATGGCTAGAATCAGACCTGGGTCCCTGGTGTCATGATGCAATTTTGCTAACCACCATGCCACCATGTTAGTACTAATGTATTGAGTTAGACTGAGAACTGTTAAGCAGGACATGCAAATTGAAAAAATGCCCAGGTGCATGGATTAAGATTTGCTTCAAGATCGTTCACAAATTTGTGCTGCAGGGAATTATGTTTGGTATTTTGTTCTTTTTTGATTTTTATTAATAATCTAAATGTAGGTGGGATGCAACTTACAAACTTGCAGATGATACTAAATATCTGTGTGAATATTAGGATAGTTTTTTGGAGAATTAGGATCAAATCTGGAAAATGATGTGTCACTTAATATAGTGTAGAATTATGCAGATGGACAAATAGAATCATCAATATTCATAGAATCTTCAGGGAAAATATCCTGGAAATATAATGCATCAATCTCAATAAGGTCGATGAGGATTGCCATAAAGCAACAGATAGAATGAGAATTGGATTGCATTTTAGGTTATTTAATTGTAGATCATATTTACAAGCATGATATTTTTTACTTGGGAGAAGACCTCCCTTAGGCCTCAGTTGGAATTATCAGTTGGAATTTATGTGTTTTCTTACTATCCATGATCAATGTGTTTGTCTACATGAGAGGGTATTTTATTACAGAATGATTGTCCCAACTTAAATAAATCCAGAAGCAAACTTTTATGTGAGCTTTTCAGAATGAGAAGGTTATTTAGTATTCCACATTTCCCTTGGACTTTTAAAAGTGTGATATGTCACAAGCTTGACTTGCAAACACTATCACTCACACAAAGATTAAGTATAGGTGGCTGTCTCACTTACTTTCAAAGCAGGCTTATAGATTCTTAGGTGAGTTATTTTTTGGCTAGGGTGAAAGTGTTGAAACAACAGTAAATTGTCAGCAAGATGTAAAGGTTCTTGTAATTGAATTGCCATGAAATTGTTACTCAGGTGAAACTGAAGTTAGATGAGAGTCATTTTCCCATTTTGCAGCTAATGTTCTTAATTATTTTGGCTGGTTAGCTGACTATAGCAGATTCAATGACTTTTCATGATCTTTCTTATGTTACTTTATCTCTGCAAAGCTGATTCTTCTCAACAAAGCTGACTATCTCACTTATATGATCTTTTTTATAAATTCAGAATCCTTTCTCCAAATGAGGCAGTGTACTTTTTTGATAAACATCCTGTGATAGTTTAAACAGCCTTGTGAATTTAAGACAGCCAGGATCTTCGTATTTGGATGAGCGACCACCTTAATACAATGAAAGATTGGTGGAAACCACGTCTAATTTCTCGAATTTATCAAACCGGGAGACACATTGTTTGCAAATCTCATTGTGTGTAGGTTTTGATTCAATGGGATGTTTGAATTTCACAAGTGGATATTAGGTTCCTTCATTCAGGTCCACATTTATTCATGTATTGGCCACAAGCTTTATTGTCTACAGTTCAAATGTCAAAGGTCACATGGTTTACTACAGCCAACTTAGCACTCTTTGTGCTAAATTTAAAAAAAAGAGGTTCAATTTTCTCAGCCCTAAATGACACCAGTGCCAAGTGGAAAAATGTGATGAGAATGAAAGAATTAGATTATCGATGTCGAGAATAGAGAGTGCAATTTTGGGCATAAAACTTTAATGTTTGGATGAGCATCTCTTTGGTGAGCAGTGAAGGATTTATTTGCCGTGATTAACATCATGTTAGTACTTAATTGCACCTCACAGGTTGCAACCAAGCAATCCTAGTGTTTGTTGGAACATGTTTTTTTTTCAATAGGGTTGACCATCTTAAAGGTTCATGGGCTGAATCTTACCAGAAATTGATTAAGTGTTATTTTTAGCATGATTCATGGGGAGTTTCAATTTGCAAAGCCTAGTTTAAGAGGGTATTTAGCAGACTTGTCTTCATTGCTCAACTTTCTGACTGTAGGAGTTGGGACATTGTGCTGAGGTTGTACAGGACATTGGTGAGGTCTCTTTTAGAATACTGTATCCAGTTCTGGTCACTCTGTTATAGAAGGGACATTATTAAGCTGGAGAGGGTTCAGAAAAGATATACCAGGATGTTGAGTTATAGGGAGAGTCTGCATAGGCTGAGACATTTTTAAATCAAACATAGGAGGGTAAGGGCTGACGTTTTAGTGGTTTATAAAATCATGAGGGTATAGATAAGGTCTCTTTTCACTAGGATGAGGGATTTAAAGACTAGTGAGCATATTTTTAAGGTAAGAGAACAAAGGTTTTATAAAGGCGTGGGGGCATTTTTTTTACACAGAGTGTATTGTGTATCGTGTATAGAATGAACTTCTAGAGTAAGTGATGGATGTGATTATAGTTACAATGTTTAAAAGACATTTGGCTGAAAATATATGAATAAGAAATATTTGGGGGAATATGGACCATTTGCAGGCAGATGGGACGAGTTTAACTTTGGATTATTGTCGCATGCAATGGTCAGACCAAAGGGCTTGTTTCTGTCCTGTCTGAGATGACCCTCGTGAATTTTCTCATACGATCATTCCAAATTCAAAGCATTAACCATGTAAAACATTCCCTGCTCATCCTATTCTCCCATTTGCTGTAGGATTTATCTCTTACTGTTGGGCATCCCAGGATTGTTGGCAATAATACCATGTCTGAAAGGACATTGCACACTCAGTTAAGTGCTGCCAGTCCAGAGTTGTCCTGCATGGTCCCTGTGAATTGATTTGAACATGGATGATAAGGTTAAATTGATAGTCTGCTTTGTGGACAGTGATCTGGATGTTCTGAGGGGTGAGGTGGTACAGAGAAGGACCATTAATTTTCCTCAGGACTGGCAGATGACACTGTTCCTGGACACTGGATTCTTCCTCACTCTGCTGATCAGTCATGGTGGCTGTACTGACTTCTCCCAGAATGCTCAGTGAAGTCACTCTGCCATCCTCTACTGGATGCTCTTGCTGCTTGTCACTGGAGTGAGGGTGGGGTTCTTCCTCACTCCACTGATGGGCCATGGTGACTGCACTAAGAAGATATGTAGGTTTGAATACACGTACAAAAATAGCTACTTCCCACTGTTATCAAATTCTTGAATGGATCTCTTAAGTTAATTTTGATCTTTTTCTGCACCTTCTCAGCAACTGAAACACTGTATCCTGCACCCTGTTCTGTTACCCTAATGTACTTATACAGTATGATCTGCCTATGAAGCACGTAAGACAACATTTTTCACTATACCTTGGTACACATGACAGTAATTAATCAAATCAAATCAAGATTTTGTTCCGTGGTACCTTTGTACCTAAGATGACACTGGGAATGGTGACATTATACACTGTTCACCGTACTCATATTATTTTGTACATGAGTACATGTGACAATAAAATCTAATTCTAATTCTAAACCTTGTGCCACTCATTTTTATCTTACCCAATTCCTTCTTTTGTCTTATTCCAGGAGAAAAATGCTTAAAAGAGAGCTGAAACAGCTCGGGTGGATGATGGAGTATCTGACATTTAGCTCCTTACCTCCTATGATCTTGGCATTCACTGGTGAGGACTGGGACTTCCATGTCCCAGCAACCAAGTAAGAAAGATTATCCCTTAACTCACTGTAAATGTATTCTCAACTTTCTGAACTTCTACCCTTCGTTTGTGACCCAATTTTGTCTGCTGCGGGCACATACAGCCTGAGCAGGGTCCCCACTGCCAAAAGGGAAATGCTGCAAGGTATCTCCTCTACAGCCTCTGAGGAAAACAGCATTTAACTTTGGCAGAGTGCAATCAGTCTTTAAGCTTTTGTATGCATTACTCCACATTGGAGGAGAATGTGAGGACTGCAGATGCTGGAGATCAGGGCTGAAAATGGGTTGCTGGAAAAGCGCAGCAGGTCAGGCAGCATCCAAGGAGCAAGAGAATCGACGTTTCGGGCATGAGCCCTTCTTCAGGAATGAGCTAGGTCAATGTCCACATTGACCTAGATGGCATCTTTGGAGAAGGTTAACAAATTCTGGTAGCACTGTCTCATCTGGTGGTCCTGAAAGAGGACAGCTCTCCTTTGTACTACTCCAACCGTCAGGTCCCTGTCTGTGAAGAAGGGTTACCTCTGTTGGCCATGTCTCCTGGAGATCCTTGCACACTGGAACTGTGAAGTGCTAAACCTTGCTTGCAGTGTTGGAACTGGTCCTGATGGTCCTGGCTATCGAAGCATTTATACTGGCTGCTGAGCATAAGATTGAGCAAGAGCAGCACTGTGGAAGTATGATTCATTCTCACTCAGGTGAGCACTGCAAAATTGTGTGAGACAACAGACAAGAGCTCATGGACAGAAACCCTGCATGAAACTCCTGAAATTCACAATGAGCCAACTTGTGTGATATATTCATGCTTGTACTTGACAGGAGAGGGCACTATCCAATTTTATCATTCTTACATGATGGGTAATATTGGGACTTTGGAAAGGGTGCAGAGGAGGGTCACTTCGAATAATTCATCGTTCAATGTATTTTAGTCATCAAAATAATCTAAAAATTTGTTTGGTGTCTCACTTGAGAGAAAAGCTGACGAAGGGGTGATCTTTTTGAAGTGTGTAAGATGGTGACTGTGTTACAGCTGTTCTAACAGAATGATCTCAGGTCTCAGGGTTTAGTTTAGTATGGCTTCATCAAAGTGAGGAAGCAGGAGGTCGTTCCTTTCCTCATGAATGGTGGACCCAGAGCAGCTTATTAGCTCATGAGGTAAACTTTGCTTCATCAGATTTCTTCAATCGAGAGTTGGACAAAGTAGAGACCATGCTATATGAAAGATGGGCACTGAGAAGAATGATCAGGGCTGGAGTAATCTCCAAGATTAAGAGTAAGGGATTATTGGAGTGGAGACTTGGATGTCAGGGAGCAATTTCTCAGATTTTATTTCCCTGAATTCGGCTTGGGCCTTTATGCGCTCTTTTGCCTCTCACAGGACTGTTACAAATTTTCCAGGTATGGTGGAGAATGTATATATATTGTATAATATTTCTACAAGAAAGGCTGGCTGAATTAAAGGCACTTTTCCTGTCTGATATTGATTGCGTGAGTTGTATATGAAGAAACCTGAAGGTGTATTTCACCCAGTGGAAAAGGTGCTTTCTCCAAATACCATTTACAAATTCATAGTACATTCTCTGACCCATGCTTCCTCACATGCTGCACACCTCCACTCATTCATTATTAAGTTAACTCTCTCAAACACCTTCATAGCTTTTAACTAAAAAAACTGGAAGATCTTCAAACTCAGCTGAAAATAAAGGCTCATTAGCAAAACTAAACCAATTTTTGTTAAGGAAGACATATCCATGATAAGATCGCCACAGTGATAAATTAAACACATAACTTTGTATTTGCGGAAAATGAAAAGGATATTTCTTTCATAGAAAGGGGTCTACAGTCAATGAAAGAAGTGTAATAGACAATCAGCATCAAAAATAAGAGAGATTGGAGCTTTGAGAAAATCACAAAGCTTGACTGTTAACTTAGGACCTTTCTAAATAGATTTATTTCCAAATACATTACAATCATTCTTTGCAAAGACAACCAAGCTGTGAAACATTTTACTTCCAGCAACTTTCCCTTTCTCTGCCAATCTGCAGTCATTTAAAATTTAAGCATCACATTACCTAGCCACAACATGGTTATTTATCTTGTCTTCTCTCCTAATCCTATCAGCTATAGCCTGCATTAAGAACTTTGAACATTTCCCTAGTTTGTCAATTAGGAAAAATGGCCACAAGGTTTCAAATTTATATCATTAGATTTTATGAAATAGGGAGCAGTGGGTGCTAGCACAGATAAATGACTGTCAAGTCTAAGTGTACCAAAATGCCTCCCTCAACAGAAACCTATGTCCAGCAAGGGAAGTTGATGCTTTGCATTGAGATTTCTTTCCAAATACATTACAGTGATTCTTTCCAAGGTTAGAAATCACACAACCACCTAAGTGCTTCCACTTAAACCTGTTGGACTATAACTTGACGTTGTGGGATTTGTAACTTTGTACACCCCTGTCCAACACAAGCATCTCCAAATCATTCTTTCTAAAGACATCCAGGTTGTGAAACCTTTTAGTTCCAGCGACTTTCTCTTTCTCTGGCAATCTAGTCATTTAAAATCTTCTTGTCCTCTCTCCTAATACAATCAGCTTCAGTTTTAGCCTACATTAAGGACTTTGAACATTTCACTGGTTCGATGAGATGTAAAGATCAAGGCATCATATTCATTACTAATTAACTCTTGCTTCAAAGCCAATGGGGGTCCTCTATTTCTAATATGGGCTTTAGCTCCTTTTGTTTGAGAGATTGCTACAAAGGCAATTTGTCCATCCGGACAACTAGGAAAGGTTTTATTACATTATACTGGTCATAACAAGTTTTAACCACATCTGAAGCAGCTAATGAATCATTTATAACATGAAAGCATTGGAAAGGTTACTGTGCAAAACTTAGACCAGAAAATAGCTGATCAACATTCCAGGGTCAGAGAATAGGACACTGGAATTAATAACATTTTCCTTGAACTTTAAGTATTAACTATTGATGGAATATTGTAATAAATAATTCATGATTTCATGCAATGAAAATTCGCTACATAACACACCTCCTAACAATGCAATCTGATTTATTACCCCACACATTCTGGTTTTCCAATTTGCATGATTAGCTCTGACTCTGAGAGTCAGATTTTCATGGATCTCACTTTTACTGCCAGAGGGAAGGGGCTAGTGTGTGGAAAAAAAAACACAGACAGGGAGTCTGAACCAAGCAGGGTGAAACAAAAATAATGCAGAGTTCAAAAATAGCCAATTGTTGTTGTTCCATAGTCATGACTATTTAGGGTGTAGGTTTGCTCGCTGAGCTGTAGGTTTGATATCCAGACGTTTCATTACCTGGCGAGGTAACATCATCAGTGGCGACCTCCAAGTGAAGCGAAGCTGTTGTCTCCTGCTTTCTATTTATATCTTTCTCATGGATGGGGTTCCTGGGGTTTGTGGTGATGTCATTTCCTGTTCGTTTTCTGAGGGGTTGATAGATGGCATCTAGATCTATGTGCTTGTTTATGGCGTTGTGGTTGGAGTGCCAGGCCTCTAGGAATTCTCTGGCATGTCTTTGCTTAGCCTGTCCCAGGATAGATGTGTTGGCCCAGTCGTAATGGTGGTTTCTTTCATCCGTGTGTAGGGCTATGAGGGAGCGGGGGTCGTGTCTTTTTGTGGCTAGCTGGTGTTCATGTATCCTGGTGGCTAACTTTCTTCCTGTTTGTCCTACATAGTGTTTGTGGCAGTCCTTGCATGGAATTTTATAGATGACGTTGGTTTTGTCCATGGGTTGTACTGGATCTTTTAAGTTTGTTAGTTTTTGTTTGAGAGTGTTGGTGGGTTTGTGTGCTACTAGGATTCCGAGGGGTCT
>NC_057729.1:7889897-7924074 GCF_004010195.1 Chiloscyllium plagiosum | reverse complement strand
CAAAATTCCATGCAAGGACTGCCACAAACATTACGTAGGACAAACAGGAAGAAAGTTAGCCACCAGGATACATTAACACCAGCTAGCCACAAAGAGATACGATCCCCTCTCCCTCATAGCCCTACACACGGATGAAAAAAACCACCATTTCGACTGGGACAACACATCTATCCTGGGACAGGCTAAGCAAAGACATGCCAGAGAATTCCTAGAGGCCTGGCACTCCAACCACATTGCCATAAACAAGCACATAGATCTAGATGCCATCTATCAACCCCTCAGAAAACGAACAGGAAATGACATCACCATAAACCCCAGGAACCCCATCCATGAGAAAGATATAAATAGAAAGCAGGAGATAACAGCTTCACTTCACTTGGAGGTTGCCACTGATGATGTTACCTAGCCAGGTAATGAAACATCTGGATGTCAAACCTACAGCTTCGCGAGCAAACCTACACCCTAAACCTCAACCTGAGCTACAAACCTTCACAAACCTTGCAGTCATGACTATATGGAAGCCATGACTATATGCAAAGAATATAAACACTCTTGAAGGCTGTTTAAGGGTCACGAACAAAAGTTGTTGAAATCTTTAAATCTTTAAATAAAACAAAAACAGACAACAATATTCAGTTAATGTAAAATGAAATACCCAGTCTTGAAGTATATGGATGGAATGGTCATATGAGAGACAATGATTTATCTGGTCCAACAAATTTATTTCTAGACTTTGTTGTTGACATTTTTTCAAGGAAACTACTACAACTGTACACTTGTGAAGGCTTTGCTGTTTTTAAATGCTCCAAAACTAGATATCTTTTGAGGACTGTGTTTACATATTAACCTAGACTTTCAAAGTGACTGTCTTTGAGTTGTTGATGAGTAGAAATTTGTTTGTTTTTACAATATATTGAAAAGGATTTAAATATTTGAAAGTGTTTCTTAAGTGAGATTTTTATCACTTAATTTAGATTGTCAGGATTTTTGTTTTCATCTCCACATGATATCTCCCCATAGTGAATATTGGATGAGCGATGATGGAGATGGCATGGCATGGAGGTATGCAGGTTATTTAAGTTAGGTAGGGTCATGGAGATAGCATTGGACTAGGGGGCACAGAAGTGGCATGGGGTATGAAGGGACATGGGGATTGGTGAATTGTGTGGTGAAATTAAAAACCTTTAATTGCATAGGGTCAAAGTCACAGAAAAACAAAGCAGACTTTCTAATCAGGATGCCTAAGCAGTTCACTGTCATCACAACCTTCTCCCAAATGTGTCCAGAGTTGTCAAACTCACCTTGCTACCCAGCTTGAAAATTGTGCATGCCTGTGTTGTTTAAGCGGATACTTTCCCATTGATTTAGGAGAGGCACATCAGTGGTGACAATCCAGTCCTTTTTGTGAACTGCACGGCTAAAATGCAGGAGGACCTCACTGGTTTTCCCATGCAATTGTAATCTGGCTAATGTGGTAATGAGTGCAGTGTTGATCTATTGATTAATGTGCCTCCAACACTGTGGATACAACCACATTTGTAAATAGCATCGAAAACAAATTATGACCTTTGAACTATGCATTCAGATCTCTTTTGTGGTTGCCAAGCCTTTACATTTTATGAAAATGACTTTTGAAAAACAACACAATTCCTGAGGAATTGACTATTGCCTTCTTCTTCTGAAGACTCTATGAATGTGACACTGTGGCTTCCTTGAGCCTATTTGCAAGCAGCCAATTGTCATCAGGCACCTTGTTAAGGAATATTGACAGACTAAGTGCTGTTCAGAGTGAAAAAGGTGCTGCATCAAAGTTAATTCCATGCCTCCCTCAGGAAGTGTACATAACTTTGACTTAAACTGTCTAACAAAGAGACCTTTCCATTGGATGCACAGAACAGTATCCACACTACAATAAAAAAAATGAAGCCTGAAATGCTTTGGGAAGTCGTGATGTCATGAAAGGCACAATATAAATGCAAGCTGTTCTTCTAAGTTAAATAATACTTGCAATTTCACATTTGATAATTCACGTATTGTTGAATTCACCTAAGTTTTTATGTAAGAGTTTTGGAATTATCACTTTTTACTGGTGTGTGTTCAGGAATACAAGCAAATGCATTTAAAATCTTCAGCAGACGAGTGAGAGTTTCTGACAACCTACAGTTCTGTAGTAACATTGCTTCTCAAAATTAATCTGACTACAAATTACATGGTACTAACCTTTCTCAATTTCTTCCTTTACAAAGTTAAGTTCTCAAACTTCTCATTTTTAAAAAATTCATTCACAGATAAGGGTATCACTGGGTAGGCTAACCTTTATTGCCCATCCTTATTTGCCCAGAGTGCAGTGAAGAGTCAACCACAAATCTGTGAGTTTGGAGTCATAGGTAGGCTAGGCTGGGTGAAGATGGCTGTTTCCCTCCCTTAAGGACATTTTTCCCTGGCAATAGATTCATGGGCATCAGTAGCCTCTTAATTCCAAATCTCATTGAATTTAAATTCCACCATCTGCTTTGATGGGATTCGAACCCAGATCCGGAGGACGTTACCTGGATAGGCATGTCAATGATAATACTACGAGGCCATCACCTCCTCCTGCACCTGTAGCAATAATTAACTTGTATTCTTTCAGTTGACTACACCATCTTCTCAACAATGGGCCCGAACATAAAGATTGGGTTTGGGTTTCACAGTACCTCTCTAATCAGTCTGCAAGCATGGTCCTAAGCTTCCAGTCACTTGCAATTTCAATCCTCTACCTCACATCCATTCTGGCTTCTTTGCCCTTCATTTTAATGAAATTCTACAGCAGCTTGAGGAACCTCCATATATCTTCTGATCTTCAGAGAGTAATGATCTTTATTCAATGGCAGAGCAGGTTCAAATGGCTGAGTGACCTACTCTTGTTTTTTGCTCTTATGGTTATGTGTTTTGATTGTGTATTTTACAACCTTCTGCACACAACAATATGTTCAATACTTTCAGACCATAACCGTTTTTCCCAATACCCATTGCAGCTCAACTTTACATTCATTTTTGCTTTGTCACAGTATCCCTTTTAACACATCAATCTCTTGCACATTCAACCATGCAACATCCATTTTCATTTTTACTTCTCTTCCATCTTTCTCTGGCTCTTTGCTTACTCAAAACCCATCACATTATTTTTACAAGTTCTAGCAATAAGTGAACAATCTGAAATGCTGGTCCAAATAGTCTGATCTCTAGAATGTTAGAGACTGGAAATACAACCCAAGAATTGTGTCATGACACTGCAGGGTTCCTGAAGGATTGACTCAGGACAAATTATCTAGAAAGATGATTAACGTTTTGATAAGCGATTCTCCTGCTCCTTATGTCCCTCCACAAGTCTGCCACTCTAACTTAGTCTGGGTGAGTTTATTCTCACCTACTTACCTGGATAGAGCTAGAAGAAATTTTAGATAGATTAAGGTGTGCTTTAACACATAGGTAACTTTTGACACCTAACCCATTACTCATACCACTACTGCTACCTTTTCCTACTTCCATTTTCATTAACCTGACAAGGCCCCCAACCTCTGTGCCCCAACTAATTATCACCTGAACCTGAACTGCCTTGACTAGTGCTTGACAGCTCAACGAACCCACCTTACATCTTGACAAATCCTTGACCCATCAATGAATATCCCCTATCTAACCCGACTATACTGCCCTACACTGCTAACGTCTGACTACCTGGCTACCCACTTGGACAAGGCTTGACTATCCCCCATCACCTAGTTCCCCTACCCTAATCTGACCCAACTACCCCACTGTCCACTGACCAAATTCACCTACCTACTCACCTCAGCCACTCAACCACTTGACTCATTCACCTCATTCATCCATCGCCTATTCATTAGCATTAACATTTTGGTGGCATAGTGGCTCAGTGGTTAGCACTATTGCCTCACAGCAGCAGGGGCCCAGGTTCAATTCCACTCTTGGGCAACTGCCTGTGTGGAGTTTTCATATTCTCCCTGTGTCTTTGTGGGTTTCCTCCCACAGTCCAAAGCTGGGCAGGTTAGATGGATTGGCCATGCTAAATTGCCCATAGTATCCAGGGATATGCAGGCTAAGTGGATTAGCCATGGAAATGCAGTGTTACAGTGACTGGCTGGGGTGATCTTTGGAGGGTCAATGTGACCTTTGATGAGCTGATTGGCCTGCTTCCACAATGTAGGGATTCTACAATTTAAACTTTCGATATGGCAACCACTGCTGTAAAAGGGGGAGTGATTTGTCTTTCCCTGGTCACTGCGATGACTTGATGGTGTTCTTGGAGGTATTGTGTTTCTGAATGATCAAAACTCAGAAATCTTTGTTCTTTATCCAGCAAAGAAGTGTTAACCCACAAAAAGACTCAAGTGGCAATCCAACATGTTGCTTCTGCTCGGAAGACCGCTGCCATTAACATGTTAACTTGTTAACATTGTTGTGTATGCTCTGGGTGTCATATTGTTGGAAAGGTGTGATTGTCTTAGAGCGAGTGCAGAAGCAGCTTACAAAAATGGTTCCAGGGATGATGAACTACAGCAATGAGGATAGATTGAAGAAATTGGGACTGTTCTCCTTGGAGCAAAGAAGGCTAAGAGAAGATCTGATAGAGGGTTTCAAAATCATGAATGGGTTGTACAGAACAGTTCAGCTGTTGCTGGCTATAAAAGGAACAAGAACAAGAGGCATAGGTTTAAAGAGATCTGCAAAAGAAGTAAGAGTAGAATCAGAATAAACTTTTTTTAATTCAGTGATTGGTTAGGATCTGGAAAGCACTGCCTGGAAGCGTGGCAACAGAGGCATTCAAGAAGACATTGGATGATTATTTGGATAAAAATAATGCAGAAGGGTATCTGGAACACACAGGTAATTGACAGGAGGGAATGATGCTCATTCAATGGAGCCAGTGCAGGCATGATGGGCCAAGTGGCCTCCTTCTGTACTGTAATACTTCTGTAATTCTGTGAACTTGAACTGCTCGGCATTTCCAACATTGTAGTTTTCTTTTGAGGTTTCAGCATTCATATGAGATCAAGCTTTTAAACTCAATTGCTTATTGAGTGGAACTTTAGTTATACTTTCAGATGCCTGACTTATGATGAACCTCATTACAACATAGATGTTAGAAGCCAATCTTGCAAATTAATAATTACTTCCTGTATGATTGAAATAGAAGAGAATAGAACATTTCCCACTGTTATCTAACTGCAAAATGTTTTAATTGTCCATTAATGGGAAGGCAGGTAGGAAGCCTGCAAACCAATACAAATCATTTTTTGCAGTTGGATATTGTTAGCACTCCATTAGTGAACTCCTCACCTTTTATCAACAGCTCACAGATTATAAACCCTCCCTCTCCCCTTCCCCCACCGTTTGCTTTGTATTTGATAACTCAAACTCCTTGATAAATCCGTCTCTGACATTCATTCAAAAATCTAATTCATCTTGCACTGAGGATGTTATATATCAGTCTTGCACAAATGATGTAGTGCATGGAACAGGTAAATTCCAAAATTCTAAAACTAAACAACAAACAAGTTCTGAGGAAGGGTCACTTGAACTGAAACATTAACTCTAATGTCCCTCCACAGATGCTGCCAGACCTACTGAGCTTTTCGAGTCATAGTCATAGAGATGTACAGCATGGTAACAGACCCGTCGATCTAACCCGTCCATGCCAATCAGATATCCCAAACCAATCTAGTCCCACCTGCCAGCACCCAGCCCATATCCCTCCAAACCCTTCCTATTCATATACCCATCCAAATGCCTCTTAAATGTTACAATTATACCAGCCTCCACCATGGCAGCTCATTCCATATATGTACCACCCTCTGCGTGAAAAGGTTGCCCCTTGGGTCTCTTTTAGATCTTTCTCCTCCCACCCGAAACCTATGCCCTCTAGTCTGGACTCCCCCACCCCAGGGAAAAGACTTTGCCTATTTACCCTATCCATGCCCCTCATTATTTTGTAAACCTCTATAAGGTCATCCCTCAGCCTCTGACGCTCCAGGGAAAATGGCCACAGTCTGTTCAGCCTCTCCCTATAGCTCAAATCCTCCAACCCTGGCAACATCCTTGTAAATCTTTTCTGAACCCTTTCAAGTTTCACAACATCTTTCTGATAGGAAGGAGACCAGAATTGAACGCAATATTCCAACAGTGGCCTAACCAATGTCCTGTACAGCCGCAACATGACCTCCCAACTCCTGTATTCAATACTCTGACCAATAAAGGAAAGCATACCACATACCTTCTTCACTATCCTATCTACCTGTGACTCCACTTTCAAGGAATTATGAACCAGCACTCCAAGGTCTCTTTGTTCAGCAACACTCCTGAGGACATTGCCATTAAGTGTATAAGTCCTACTAAGATTTGCTTTCCCAAAATGCAGCACCTCACATTTATCAAACTCCATCTGCCACTTCTCAGCCCATTGGCCCATCTGATCAAGATCGCGTTGTAATCTGAGGCAACCCTCTTCGCTGTCCACTACACCTCCAATTTTGGTGTCATCTGCAAACTTACTAACTGTACCTCTTATGCTAGCATCCAAATCATTTATGTAAATGACAAAAAGTAGAGGACCCAGCACCGATCCTTGTGGCACTTCACTGGTCACAGGCCTCCAGTCTGAAGAACAACCCTCCACCACCATCCTCTGTCTTCTACCTTTGACCCAGTTCTATATCCAAATGGCTAGTTCTGCCTGTATTCCATGAAATCTAACCTTGCTAATTAGTCTCCCATGGGGAACCTTGTCGAACGCCTTACTGAAGTCCATATAGATCACATGTACTACTCCTGAAAAAACTCAATCACGTTTGTGAGACATGATTTCCCACGCACAAAACCATGTTGACTATCCCTAATCATCCTTGCCTTTCCAAATACATGTACATCCTGTCCCTCAAGATTCCCTCCAACAACTTCCCCACCATTGACGTCATGCTCACTGGTCTATAGTTCCCTGGCTTGTCCTTCCCACCCTTCTTTAACAGTGGCACCACATTAGCCAACCTCCAGTCTTCTGGCACCTCACCTGTGACTATCGATGATACAAATATCTCAGCAAGAGGCCCAGCAATCACTTCTCTAGCTTCCCACCGAGTTCTAGGATGCACCTGATCAGGTCCTGGAGATTTATCCACCTTTACCCATTTAAAGACATCCAGCACTTCCTGCTCTGTAATATGGACATTTTGCAAGATGTCACCATCTATTTCCCTTCAGTCTATATCTTCTATATCATTTTCCACAGTAAATATTGATGCAAAATACTCATTTAGTATCTCCGCAATTTTCTGCGGCTCCACACAAAGGCCACCTTACTGATCTTTGAGGGGCGCTATTCTCTCCCTAGTTACCCTTTTGTCCTTAATGTATTTGTAAAAGCTCTTTGGATTCTCCTTAATTCTATTTGCCAAAGCTATCTCATGTCCCTTTTTTGCCGTCCTGATTTCCCTCTTAAGTATACTCCTACTTCCTTTATACTCTTCTAAGGATTCACTCGATCTATCCTATCTATACCTGACATATGCTTCCATCTTTTTCTTAACCAAACCCTCAATTTCTTTAGTCATCTAGCATTCCCTATACCTGCCAGCCTTTCCTTTCACCCTAACAGGAATATACTTTCTCTGGATTCTCGTTATCGTTCCAGCAATGTCTGTTTTGTTTCAGCTGTACAGCATCTACAGTTCTTTCAGTTTTTAATAGGTTTATCTGTTGACTACATTGTATACATTATAGACATTTTTAATCAAACACATTATGACACATAGCTGGGATAGGTAGCACTTGAGCTTGGGCTTTCTGGCCCAGGGGTAGGGATAGTTGTACTATTCTACAGGAGCCCTTTGTGTACATTATGACTCTGCACTAATGGTTGGAATCTATGATTTCCAGCAGATAATCAGTTGACAAGTACAAATACTTGATTTACAATGCTCTGATCCTTTGCCAAGGCTGTTAATAACTCCTGGCTGTCTAATACATTGAATATGAAAGTTGGTTTTTAATGTTCTTGCATCCAAAACAACAAGCAAAATGTTTACAGGATTGAGTACAGTATGTCGAACCAAACCTTTGGAATTAATAGTGTTGGTTTGACTCCTGTGGGTGGAAAATGGATGTTGTTAATGTTTCATTCTTACAGTGTTTTGCAAATAGCATATTTGCCTCCAAATTCAGCAAACAGCATAGGTTTCTGTTGCAGTAGGAACCCCAGGTTAAAATTTAATATTGTTTGCTCCATTTTACAGTCCTCTATTGGACTTAACAATTACTAAATTTTGAGGATAGACTCCTGAGCTTAACTGCACAGGGATTGAGTCTAATACCAAATTGTTTGGGGATCTGTTATAGAACATAGAACATAGAAGAATACAGCGCAGTACAGGCCCTTTGGCCCTCGATGTTGCGCCGATCCAAGCCCACCTAACCTATACTAACCCACTATCCTCCATATACCTATCCAATGCCCGCTTAAATGCCCATAAAGAGGGAGAGTCCACCACTGCTACTGGCAGGGCATTCCATGAACTTACGACTCGCTGAGTGAAGAACCTACCCCTAACTTCAGTCCTATATCTACCCCCCCTTAATTTAAAGCTATGCCCCCTCGTAATAGCTGACTCCATACGTGGAAAAAGATTCTCACTGTCGACCCTATCTAAACCCCTAATCATCTTGTACACCTCAATCAAGTCACCCCTAAACCTTATTTTCTCTAATGAAAACAGCCCCAAGTGTCTCAGTCTTTCCTCATACGATCTTCCTTCCATACCAGGCAACATCCTGGTAAACCTCCTCTGCACCCGTTCCAGTGCCACCACATCCTTCCTATAGTATGGCGACCAAAACTGCACACAATATTCCAGATGCGGCCGCACCAGAGTCTTATACAACTGCATCATGACCTCAGGACTCCGGAACTCAATTCCTCTACCAATAAAAGCCAGTACGCCATATGCCTTCCTCACCGCACGATTTACCTGGGTGGCAACTTTCAGAGATCTGTGTACATGGACACCAAGATCCCTCTGCTCATCCACACTACCAAGTATCCGACCATTAGCCCAGTACCCCATCTTTTTGTTATTCTTCCCAAAGTGAATCACCTCGCACTTAGCTACATTGAATTCCATCTGCCACCTTTCTGCCCAGCTCTGCAGCTTCTCTATATCCTGCTGTAACCTGCCACATCCTTCCTCACTGTCAACAACTCCTCCGACTTTCGTATCATCCGCAAACTTGCTCACCCAACCTTCTAACCCCTCTTCCAGGTCATTTATAAAAATGACAAACAGCAATGGTCCCAAAACAGATCCTTGCGGAACACCGCTAGTGACGGCACTCCATGAAGAAACTTTGCCATCAACTACTACCCTCTGTCTTCTTCCATCCAGCCAATTCCTAATCCAAACCTCCAACTCACCCTCAATGCCATATCTCCGTATCTTCTGCAGTAGCCTACCATGGGGAACCTTATCAAACGCCTTACTAAAATCCATATATACCACATCTACCGCTTTCCCCTCATCAACCTCCTTCGTCACCTTTACAAAGAATTCAATAAGGTTTGTGAGGCACGACCTGCCCTTCACAAAACCATACTGACTATCCTTGATCACATTATTCCTATCCAGATGTGCATAAATCCTATCCCTTACAATTCTCTCTAAGACTTTGCCCACAACAGAAGTGAGACTCACCGGCCTATAGTTACTAGGGTTATCCCTACTCCCCTTCTAACTCTCAATCGCCCCCATTGAACCTTCACGTCTCATCTTGGGATAGGCCGCCCTCTTCCATTTAACAAGGGATTCCAATTCCTTATTAAACCACGGCTCCCTCGCATGACCCTTTCCTCCCTGCCTGACAGGTACATAATTATCAAGGACACTCAATAGTTGCTCCTTGAACAAGCTCCACATATCATTTACATTCTTGCCTTGGAGTCTACTTTTCCAAGCCACACATCCTAAGTCATGCCTCACCGCATCATAATTTCCCTTACCCCAGCTATAATTCTTGCCCTGTAGTACACACTTATCCCTCTCCATCACGAGTGTAAAAATCACCGTATTATGGTCACTATCCCCAAAGTGCTCACCTACCTCTAATTCTAACACCTGGCCTGGTTCGTTACCCAGAACCAAATCCAGTATGGCCTCACCTCTTGTTGGCCTGTCTACATATTGTGTCAGGAAGCTCTCCTGCACACATTGAACAAACACTGGCCCATCTAACGAACTTGAGCTATAGCTTTCCCAATCAATATCAGGAAAGTTAAAGTCCCCCATAACAACCACCCTATTACTGTCACTCATCTCCTGAATCACCTTCCCTATCCTTTCTTCAATGATTCTAGGACTATTAGGAGGCCTGTAAAAGGCTCCTAACAGGGTGACCTCACCTTTCCTATTCCTAACCTCAGCCCAAACTACCTCAGATGGCAAGTCCTCCTCCATCGTCCTTTCCACCGCTGTAATACTATCTTTGACAAGCAATGCCACACCTCCCCCTCTTTTTCCCCCCCCTCTGCCCCTACTAAAACATTTAAATCCCGGAACCTTCAACAGCCAATCCTGTCCCTGTTCTAGCCATGTCTCCGTTATAGCCACAACATCGAAGTCCCAGGTACCACCCCACGCTGCAAGTTCACCTACCTTATTTCGTATACTTCTTGCATTGAAGTATACACACTTCAAGCCACTTTCCTGTTTACAGGCACCCTCCTTGGAAATTGATGCCATGTTCCTTCTCCCTGTTTTGTCAGGCAGCCTTGGCATCTGCTTAAAATGGGCCGAGGCTTAATTCTAATTCAGAAATGAGGCTCCTGACCCTGTTTAGATCTCAATTATTCAACCCTTTTGAAGCAGATAGATATAGTGATAGGTAAGTCCTGATTGGTGTTCCTCAGTATCAAGTGGCTTTACCACCAATTCCGAATGTACATGTGGAGGAGCTTAATAAGAGACCCCAAACAATCTGGACTTGTTGAGTTGGGAACATTCTCATTGCTTCTCCCTGTTCAAGAAATCACTTAGAGTCCATTCTCCCAATCAGCTTTAAGTGAACCCTTGGCATTAGCTGGGTCTTGATTTGGAGGAATTTGGTAATATGCTCATCTGGCAAGGTGCATATGTAAGTCTAGTTAGCTTCTGCACCTCATCTGAATTATGAGAAGGTGCCAGAATAATTTTAATTTAATTTTAATTGTCCCAGTTTACAGTGCATGACTGTGTACTGCAGAATCGCACATGATTTGGGGCCCAAATAAATTTAAATTCCTTTACACTGATTTGGAAGATTGACAGCATAAGGGATTCAGCAGGGAGAGAAAATGCTCGCAATCAGAAAGTGATTTCTATACTGAGGAACTTTTGACGAGAAAGGAAAACAAGTAAAACTCTTTGGCTCTTCAAACACTCAATATCATCTGAAGTAATTGGAGAGATTTTGTTTTAAATTGAAAATTCTCATGTGAAGACTAATCTGAAAGAATCTCATAGAAAATCAAGCAAATTTTATTGAAAAAGGTAACAGTCCATTTAGCCATGGCATCGGGATTTAATTATTTATACAATGTGGAAAGAAGGAAATTAAGTTTGATTCTGAAATCTGAGGCAGGAGGTGGAGAATATGGCAGCTCTGGGAGAAGCCTGAAAATAGGGCGGCACAGTGGTTAGCACTGCTGCCTCACAGCACCAGCATCCCTGGTTCATTTCCAGTCTCGGGCAACTGACTGTGTGGAGTTTGCACATTCTCCCCGTGTCTGCAGTGGTTTCCTCCGGGTGCTCCGGTTTCCTCCCACAGTCCAAAAATGTGCAGGTTAGGTGAATTGGCCATGCTAAATTGCCCATAGTGTTAGGTGAAGGGGTAAATGTAGGGGAATGGGTCTGGGTGGGTTGCTCTTCGGAGGGTTGGTGTGGACTTGTTGGGTTGAAGGGCCTGTTTCCACACTGTAAGTAATCTAATCTAATCAAATAGTGTTTCTGTTTTGACCTTTTCAGCACACCACATTGACCCTTGGAATCAATTTCTAACAATCATAAAATTCCTACAGTGTGGAAACAGGCTCTTCAATCCAACATGTCCACAATGACCCTCCAAGGAGTATCCCTCCAGACCCATTCTCCTACCCTATCACTCTACATTTATCCTGACTGAGGCAGCTAGTTTACATATCACTGAACACTATGGGCAATGTAGCACAGACAATTCACCTAACATGCGTACCTTTGGATTGATGGCGGAAACCAGAGCACCTAGAGGAAACCCACAGAATGTGCACACAGATTGTCACCTGAGGCTGGAGTCAAACCCAGGACCCTGGCATTGTGAGGCAGCAGTGCTAACCACTGAGCCACCGTGCCACCCTGGGTGGAGACTGGGGGAATGGAGGTTGGACAGGCACTTAGAAAGAAAGGATAGATTGGGGTTTGGTGGGGGCAAGGGGCTATGTGATACTGCGGGAGCATTGAATATTTGTCTCATCTTGACAGTGAGAAGAACCACACTGGGGCAATTGTGTATTTGTACTGTGTTCCTTCAAATATCATCCATTTTGGTAGGAATAACAGCAAATGGACCATTATTTAAGTGGTAAAAAATTGCAACATGCTGCTGTTCAGAGGGGCCTGGGTGTCCTTGTGCATGAATCACAAAAAATTGGTTTGCAGGTGCAGCAGATAATTATGAAGACAAATGGAAAATTGTTCTTCATTACTAGAGGGATGGAGTGGATGTTTTGATACTGGACGGGGTGCAGAGGAATTTCACTTGGTTGATTCCAGAGCTGAGAAGTTGGCTTATGACGAATGAAAATTGATATTTTCTCCCTTGTTTTGCTTAGTAACCTAATGTTCATTTCATTTTCATCAGGTAACTTATGCACTTTCAAAGAAGTTAAATATCACGGTGGCACAGTGGTTAGCACTGCTGCCTCGCAGCGCCAGAGACCCGGATTCAATTCCCGACTCAGGCGACTGACTGTGTGGAGTTTGCACGTTCTCCCCGTGTCTGCGTGGGTTTCCTCCGGGTGCTCCGGTTTCCTCCCACAGTCCAAAGATGTGCAGGTTAGGTGAATTGGCCATACTAAATTGCCCGTAGTGTTAGGTAAGGGGTAAATGTAGGGGTATGGGTGGGTTTCGCTTCGGTGGGTCGGTGTGGACTTGTTGGGCCGAAGGGCCTGTTTCCACACTGTAATCTAATCTAATCTAATCTAATCTAATCTAATCTAATCTAATCTTGATATTCCCTTCACACTAAGTTACTCTTTCGGTCTTAGTTAGACCCACACTTTATTTAGTTTTCCTTTAGTACTTGACAAATGTATAGAAAATATTGTTGAGTTGTCTTTGACTTGGTGACAATATGTTATTATCTAAAAATAAACTCAAAATTACCCTTTCTCTTACAATCTGTCTTATAAACAAAAAAAGTTCTTCTGAATAAATTTTAAGAATATCTGCACCTACTTTGTTAGAATTAATCACAGTTAGTTGGGTACGTTAAATCCCTACTCTTATTATTCTCATGAATACCCTTTTTAACTGCACTCTGGTAGTATCTACACGATATAAACCAGAAAGATTTTGAAACACTCCTCATTATCAGCTTATTGAGTGCAATTCATGTTTTGCAATTTTCTTTGTCTGATGTGGCATCCTGGTTGAACAGTTGACAGTATGTGCAAGCGAAGTGATTTTAGTGTGATGTGGGTGTGACCAATTGTGTCTACTGCTGTCACTGTGCATTGATTTTGGAAGAAAAGAACATTGAAGGTGTTGGATGCGGCGCCAATCAAGTCGGCTGCTTTGTCTGGGATAGTGTCAAATTTCTTGAATGTTATTAGACTTATACCCATCCAGACCAATGAGTGTATTCCATCAAATTCTTAACCTGTGCCTTGTAGATGATGGACAGGCTTTGGAGAGTCAGAAGCTGAGTTACTCAGCACCGATGTCCAAGTCACTGATCTGCCCTCGTAGCCATTGGCATTTAAACAGTTGGTCCAGTTTAGTTTCTAATTAAAGGTAACTCCTAGGATGTTGATTGTGGGGGAATTGGTGATGGTAATGCCATTGAATACCAAGGGACAACGGTTATGTTTTCTCTTGCTGTAAATGTTTATTGTCCAACAGTTGTGTTGCTTGCCACTTGTCAGACCAAACCTGCATGTTTTCCAGGTCTTGTTGCATATCAACATGGAGTGTTTCAGTATCTGAAGAGTTGCAACTGGTGCTGCACATTGTGCAGTCATGAGCGAACATCCCCACTCCTGACCTTATAATGAAGGAAAAGTAATTGATGAGGCAGCTGAAGCTGGATGGATCAAGGTCATTAACCTGAGGAACTCCTGCAAAGATGTCCTCGAGCTGAGATGGCTGATCTTTAATAATGACAACTTTTTCTTTGTCCGACATATGATTCTAATACGTACAGAGATTCCCCCTTATTCTAATTGATTGCATTTTGCTAGGATTCTTTGAACCTACACTTGGTCATAACTGCTTGATAGCATGGGCTGTTACCTCACCTTTCGAATTGAGCTCCTTTGTTCATGCTTGTACCAGTTAATGCATTGAAGTCAATAGCTGAGTGGCCCTGCTGGAAAGTGAACTAATATCAGTGAACACCTTATTCCTTTGGAATGTTGTGGGGAAAATCACCAGACCCTGAGTCAGACTCGGGGTTCACCGACAGAGTGAACCTTAAACTAATCAACTAGGTTGAGAGTACATTGTGCTGACATTCTTGTGATCCCAGGCATTTTCTGTGTTTGCTCTGCTATCTCTCTCTATATTGTGGTCCAAAAGCCATCTTGTGTGTCAAGTGCCCAACGAATGGCTCAGTGGCCATCTTGTGTGTCTGGGTACCTAGTGTCACCCTGCCACATGCCATTTCCCACTTCAAGAAACTTTGTTTAATAGTATTGGCAACGGCCCCTTCCATCACTTTGCTAATGACCAAGAGTGGATTGGTAAGATGGCATTGGCTGGGTTGATCTTTTGCAGCTCTTTTTGCACAGGCAAGTATTCATCCCATTTGCCGGTGTTGTAGCTATACTATTACAGCTTGGCAATGAGTTCAGCTTGCTTTTATTCACGTTTTCAGTCTTATTGCCAGATTGTTGTCAGAACCATAGAAATTGAAGTATCCAGTGTCTCCAACCGATTCTAGATATCATGTGGATTGAATTGGTTGAAGACTGATACTGGAAAATGCCAAAATGGATCTTGTCTTGGCACTTCTAGCTGAAGGTGCATGTCAGTCCCACAGCCTTGTTTTTCATAATGCTATACTGAGCTCCCGTATCATCGAGTTTGAGGATATTTGTGGAGCCTCCACTTCTTGTTCGACATCTAATTGTCCACCACCTTTCATGGCTGCATATGACATAGCTGCAGAGCTTAGATTCTGATCAGTTTGTTATGGGCTTGCTTAGCTCTATTCATCACTTTCTGCTTCCAATGTTTGGTAGGCAAATAATCTTGCTTTGTAAGTTCATCAGGTTGACGTTTTATTTTTAGGTCTGCCTGGTCTTACATTTTTCATTGAACTAGGTTTAATCTCCCAGCTTGGTGGTAATGATAGCGAAGGTGATACGCTGATCCATGAGGAGCCATGGTTGAATACAAATTTGCTGCTGCCACAGCTTCACAGTGCCACATGGATACCCAATTTTAAGCTGCTAGATCTGTACGAAATCTGTCCCAGTTTGCATGGTGATGGTGCTGCACTATACATTGAAGCGTAATGATATCCTTAAACTGAAGACAGGACTTGGTCTCCACAATGACTCTGGCTCTGCAATGGACTGTCCTACCAATTCTATCATGGACAGATGTGTCTGTGACAAATGGACTGATGAGGGTAAGTTCATGTAGATCTTTATGTCTTGTTGGTCCCCATGCTACCTGCTGTGGACTCAGTGTGGCAGTAATGTCCTTTACCACCTGAGCAGCTCAGTCAGTAGGAATGGTGTTGGTACGGTCTGGGACATTGTCTGTAACATATGATTCCATGAGTATGTCTATGTCAGGCTATTGCTTGACTACTCTGTGAGATAGCACTCCTGACTTTGGGTTACAAATCCCCAAATGTTGGTAAGAAGCAATTTCCAGGGTCAACAAGACTATTTGTCATTGTTGTTTCCAGTGACCAGGTCAATAGTATGTGGAATATGCAGCTTAATTCCTTTCTTTAGACCTTGGAGTGGCTTGATACAATGAATAGTTTACTCAACTATTTCAGAGTGCAGTCCAATCACACTGCTGTGAATTTGGAGAAATGTGCAGACCAAATTGGGATAAGGATGGAAAATCTCCTTCTTTAGATAGGTGTATCTGAAAATTAACATTGGTGACATGGTTAGCATTCGGTTAGGTTTTAATGCTAGATTTTATTGAATTCAAACTATGCCATTTATCATGGTGGGATTCAAATCCACATCTCCAGAACATCATTCAAAGATGGCATGTCTCTGTTGCTAAAGTCACAATGATAAATGCCCAAAATGGTATTGAATGGGCTCTGGTCAATCATCCATCACAAATCCTACACAGCTTTTCCAAGGTGATTAAGTTTAGATGTCTCCTAATATTTTGCATTGTGCAATAATGTTATACAACAAGTGATTTGTAAGTTCACACTTGTAGAAAAAGGAACAATGAATTGCAATGATGATGATGATAGAACAATAGTGGTGAATGAAAACAAGTTGTATTAATAAAGACCTTGGGCATGCTGATAAAATTTAACATAGATGTCATCAGCAGAATTAATAACTGTGTAAATACTGAAGAGAGACTTCAGATGTTTTGATATCTATTTCTTTGTCTAACATCTCAGATAAATATGGTACTCATTTAATTGGTACATAACTGTCAAAGGATCTCCCTTGGAGATCACAAACATCTGCTATAGTGTCTCAGCACTGTATAGTTTCATGCCTGTATGTTTTCTGTGACATTCTTAATCTCCGTGAAGTTGGGAAATTTGTAAAAAAAAATCTTTTGTATAGATCTGAAGGAATTTTTATATAAATTATCAGCTTTCAGTTACAGAGGCTCCACAGAAACTTATTGCATGCCTTGAACACTCAGTTCCAAAAGGTTTTGCATTTTCCTGATGTATATTTCCTATGAATAAAGACCTGTTTGAGTGCAACATAATGTTAATAGCTGACTTGCAGGTATTGCATGATTAATATTGTATTCATAGTGTCACTTGTAGGGTTTTTTTTCCAAATAGGTCACTTTGAATAACAAAATGCTTCTTGCAATATTCCGTAACACACGCATCAGAACTGCCCTGTTGCATTTTCTTCTTTTCTTTATGGCATGTAATCTTCACTTTCAAAAAAAATCTGCCATAATTTTACTATAAAATTACAGATATTGTATGGAGAATCTGATCACTCTGGATCTGTCCAATGTTGGAGGAAGGGAATGATCCAATGAGGAAGCAATTCGATATTGTAAACTGCTATTATATTTGTAATCGCACACCGTAACACTTCAGTCTTGCATTCATCAGGCGGTATCTGCAGCCAGTAGCATCCTTAGTCATAGCCTCATCTCTACTTTTACCCCTTGACCCCTGCATAAACATGGTTATTCCCCTGCACAGACTACACCTTCATTCCCTTAATTCAAAGGAATGAAACTTAACTGATTAATGTGGATACACCATCCAATTATTCATCACCAGGTCTGCTTGGATCACAGAAAACACATTTAGATCCTGCTTTCCTCAGCCAAAACTTTTCACAATTTTAGAATTATCTTGAACTGCAAAGATAAGCCTGGCTTTTTCCTTACTAATACTTCCCTTCTCAAATCCCTTTCCTGTGACCCCTTCACCCTCTCCTGTACAGGTGACAGCTCATCATCTGCAAATATCACACTGCGATGCTTGTGTTAGATCCTGTAACATGAGATTAAGAATTTTGTCAGATCATACTGAACAATTCAAAGAACTTTTACAGAAGGTATTTACATATATACATTACAATCATTAGCACTTGTGTGTCAGGACTCAAGCTAAACAATTTAGATGCAAACTGTAATTTATTTCCTCAGCATGTCATGCTGCAAGAGTACAGAGCTGAGTAGGATGGAGACTGAAAGCTTTTTACCATTAAGTTGCAAGTAATGATATAGCGATGATGCCCATGAGCAAAGGTATATCATATATCTGCTGTTAGATATAGCACAGCATATCCCCTTTTCCAAACAAATACAGACTATTGTATTCACATAAAAACAGAGCTAACAAGATTGATGTAACATTTTGAAGGTTTTCAAACTTGTCCTGATCTGGTGATTGTATACCTATCTGGAGAGGTATGTGTTATTCTCATTGGTCTTGGTTGATAACTTGTCTTATTATTGGTTGCTACCACTTAGCACCACAATCATGATCATTGGAGTTTTCTTCCTCACATTATGTGAGTAGGATTGGCAGATTGTACTCTGGTCTGGATTGAATTCTGTTCCCTCACAACATGGCACTAAGATTAAAAATGATTCCATACAACCTGGGCTGAGTACATATTGTCAAAATCTCTTCTTTTATCTGGGTATTTGTGATTGGATTTCTGACCTGCATTTTTGGTTGGTCCATAGTTATGGTCTTTCTTGACCTGTTCATCGATAGTGTACCCGTTTCATTCTCCTCTTTGAAGAAGAAAGTCCTGTGATTGTTTAATTCCCATCATCATGGCTTTGGCTGGAATCTTGTGGATGATTATTGTGCTGTGATCTGTGCGTACTAGGAGCCCTGCCATTGCTGGGCCATGGCTATTGAATAGACAGAAGATTTCAGGAATCCAATGGGAACTTGTACATTGGAACTAAAGTGTAATTATGCCACTGTACAGAAGTAATGATCTGCTCTGTGCTGTGAGATCGTCTTTCTTAAGTTGCACCATGAAACACTACTCACTGGGGTACAAAACTATTCAGTTGCATAGTAGTAATATGTTAGCATTAAACCCTGTATCCATTATGGCTTCCAGATTTTCAAATCTTCAGTTATCATCTAATTCCTCAAAGCAACACTCTTTTATCCTTACAAACCATCAGACAATATCCAAGTCCTCGCTCTTCAACAAATTCCTTAAGCATTTTCTAAATCCATGGGTTTCTTTCTTGTAGCTTCATATTTGAAACCATACAAACATGTTTCTGACATTTTCACTGCATTCAAAGGTAAGAACCACCCCCACCCCCACTCCCAGCCCCTCCACCACAATCTCCTCTCCAAACTTCACCTACCTTGGGTCTAAGCTCAAAACCTTCCTAGGAGAAAATGAGGACTGCAGATGCTGAAGTTCAGAGTCAAGAGTGTGGTACTGGAAAAGCACAGCAGGTCAGGCAGCATCTGAGGAGCAGGAGAATCGACATTTCAGGCAAAAGCCCTTCATCAGGAATCTCAAAATGTATCTACCTATTTCTCCTCTTTTAGTCACTCATATTATTTCAACAATTGCTCAAGTTGAAGCTCAAAGGCAAGACTAACTCTCTGTAACATAACTGAAGGAATGTTCACAATTAAAGTGCTATCTTTTGAATGAGAGGTTCCTGTCTGTCTGTTGGCTAAATACTGCTCTGCCATCATTTTCATAGAAGTGCAGAAATGATCTCTCAATTGACATCACAGAGAGAGATTATTTTTATTATCATATTGTTGTTTATGAGAACTAGCTATGTACAAATTGTCTGTTGTATTTCCATGAATGATTACTTAAAAATTACTTAATTGGTTTTAAGTGCTTTGCGATGCTCTGTGAAAGTGAAAGACATTTTATAAATACGAGTTTTTTTTCTTCACCACTTGCCTGAATAACATCCTAATGGTTAAGCTGTCAAATTCAGTTTGATAATGTTCCTGTGAAGCACCTTTACTACATAAAAGGTGTGATATTAATTCAATTTATTGTTTTAGACAATCTTGAATTTGTCTTTCAATCTGTATTGGCTGGTCTATTCACTATCTGGACAGCAGCTAAAGCATTGCATGTATTCTCACTCCCAAAGTGAGTACGTCCAGCCAGCTTTTGAGGACAGTATGAGCTTTGGAAATGATGCTTCCACATGATTAAGTAGTCTTCTCCCACCTAATTATCAGACATGAATGACAACAACTTCAATGAAAGGCAGGGTAAAAACAATGATTGCAGATGCTGGAAACCAGATTCTGGATTGGTGGTGCTGGAAGAGCACAGCAGTTCAGGCAGCATCCGAGGAGTAGTAAAATTGACGTTTCGGGCAAAAGCCCTTCATCAGGAATACAGGCAGAGAGCAGCCTCTCTGTCTGTATTCCTGATGAAGGGCTTTTGCCCGAAATGTTGATTTTACTGCTCCTCAGATGCTGCCTGAACTGCTGTGCTCTTCCAGCACCACCAATCCAGATTCAATGAAAGGCAGTCAACACCTTGTATGTTTGGAGCTGCCCTCCAGCAAGATTCACTAGCAGGGAGAAAAGGAGAAACATCTTCAAGTAGAATAGCACTGATTGTTCAAGAAATTGATTTTCTTCTGTGCTCAAGCATAGATTAATGTCTAAAATGTCTGGTGGGCCTGAAATAAGTTCATCATTGGCTAATTATAAGCTAGTTCAAGAATTTAGTCGTTCATCTGGTGAACAAAGTGATTAAATTGCCTTAATTTTTAATCAATTCCACATTTTCACCTCCAAGGAAATGAATTGAAAATGAATTTGGCAAGCTAACCGTTTCCCTATATCATGCCTTCACTACGCCAAAATTCATGCTTCTAGTTTCATGTCACTGCAACCCATAACTGCTAAGGGCTGAATCCTTTGATTTGGGGCAGAACTCCTTTCTCTGATACAAACGGGAAACAAAGATGCCCATCTACTTTTGGAGGAGTTCCCTGGATTGACTTCCTGTGCTGAAGCCTTCCCAGCTGAAGAAGCACAGTCCAAAGCAGCAATGTTCACAGTCAGGAGAGAAGTGGATTGAACACACCCTGCTTTTACAGGATTAGAGGCCATATGTTGTTGATTTAGAGTCAAAAACCACTCTGGCAACTACACAGAGAAGGGAACTGGGTAAACGGGGCAGATTAGGGGGTAGCATGCCAAATGGCTAAGTTGGTGGAATACCAGGTGGTTCGGGGTAGGCACTTGGTGGATGAGCTATTCGGGTGCAAGGTAGGTTTTGGAGGTAAAATGCCATCTGATTGTTCAGCTAGCATACCAGATATGTTGTCTGGGAGGGGTACACAAACCTTTTAACCAGGTATTTTTCCCTTGTGTGACCGAAAAACAGAGAACTGATTCAGAATTTAATTGAACGAACCAACAAGTGTGGGAGCACTTTGGGAAGTGGTGGACTGCTTTGGGACCAATTAACTATTAATTTTAAAATAGTTATGGAAAGAGACAAAACTGGTCCACAGGTTCAAGCTCTAAACTGGGGCAAGATGAATTTTGATGGAATTGGACATGAGCTTGCAGGGGTTGATTGGAGTAGTTTGTTTGCAGGCAAAGGAACCTCTGGTAAGTGGGAAGCCTTCAAAAGTGAGATTGCTAGAGTTCAAGGTCTATATGTCCTTGTGAGAGTGAAGGGCAAGTTTGGCAGGAATAGGGAACCCTAGATGACAGGAGATAATGATGCTTTGACCAGAAAAAGGAAGAAAATGTGGCTCAGGTATAGAGAGATGGGAATCCCTGGAGGTGTACAGGTGATACAGGAGTTTACTGAAGAAAGAAATCAGGAGGGCAAAAAGAGGGCAAGATATAGACTTGGCTGAGAAGGTTAGGGTGAATCCAAAGAGGTTCTTTAAGTATATTAAAGATTAGATAAGATTAGATTCCCTACAGTGTAGAAACAGGCCCTTCGGCCCAACAAGTCCACACCGACCCTCTGAAGAGTAACCCACCCAGACGCATTTCCCTCTAATGCACCTAACACTATGGGCAATTTAGCATGGCCAATTCATCTGACCTGCACATCTTTGGACTGTGGGAGGAAACTGGAGCACGCAGAGGAAACCCACGCAGACATGGGGAGAATGTGCAAACTCCACACAGTCACCCGAGGGAACAGTCTGTGTGGAGGCAATAGTGCTAACCACTGAATAATGAGAGAGAGAATAGGACCCCTCAAGGACCATAGTGGAGATGTATGTATGGAACTGCAGGAGATGAGCGAGATCCTCAATGAATATTTCTCCTTTATGTTTACCATGGAGAAAGACATGAAGCCTTGGGAACTTGGGGAAGTTAGTGGTCATATCTTGGGGGCAGTCCATATCACAGTAGAGGAGGAGTTAGATATATTAGAATGTATGAAGATGAATATAGCTCCTGGTCCTGACCAGCTATATTGAAGAACACTGCAAGAGGCTAGAGAAGAAATTATGGGGGGGCTGATATTTTTGAATCATCATTAGCCATGGGTGAGGTTCTGGAAGACTGGAGGGTAGCAAATGTTGTGCCCTTATTCAAGAAGGGCTGTAAGAAAAAACCTGGTAAGAATAGACTAGTAAGTTTAACATTTGTTGTAGGTACGTTGCTTGAGAAGATTCTGAGATAATATATACATGCATTTGGAAAGACATTGTCTGATTAAGAGTAGTCAGCATGGCTTTGTGCGTGGGAGATCATGCCTCACAAATTTGTTAGTGTTCTTTGATGAAGTGACCAAGAAAGTTGATGAGGGCAGGGTGGTCGGTATGGATTTCAGTAAGGCCTTTGATAAGGTTCCACATGGTAGGCTGCTCTGGAAGGTTAGGTCGCATGGAAGCTAGGGGGAACTGGCAAGTTGGATACATAATTGGTTTGGTGGTAGAAGGCAGAAGGTAACAGTGGAAGAATGCGAATTGGTCTGGAGGCTTGTGACTAGTGGAGTGTCTCAGAGGTTGGTGCTGGGCCCATTATTGTTTGTTATCTGTATCAATGATTTGGCTGAGAATGTATAAAGCATGATTAGTAAGTTTGCAGGTGACACTAAAAGAGGAATTATTGTGGACAGTGAGGAAGGTTATCAGAAATTGTAACAGGAACTTGATCAGTTGGGGGAGTGGACTGAGAAATGATAAATGGAGTTGAATATAGATAAGTGTGAGGTCTTGCATTTTGGGAAGTCCAATCAAGGTTGGAGTTTCATGGTGAATGTTAGGGCCTTAAGGAGTGTAGTGGAACATAGATACCTTGGAGTTCAGGTGCACAGTTCTCTGAAAGTGGAGTCACAGGTAGACAGGGCAGTGAAGAAGGCTTTTGGTACACTGGCCTTCATCAGTCAGGGCAATGAATATAGAAGTTGGGAAGTTTTGTTACATTTGTACAGGACGTTGGTGAGGCTGCACTTGGCCTATCGTGTTCAGATTTGGTCACCTTGCTATGGGAAAAATATTATTAAACTGGAAAGAGTGCAGAACGAATTTACAAAGATGTTGCCAGGACTCAATGACCTGAGCTTTAGGGAGAGGTTGGACAAGCTAGGACATTTTTCTTTCGAGCGTAGGAGACTGAGGGGGGATCTTATAGAAGTGTATAAGATCATGAGAGGCATGGACAGGTGAGTGCACTTAGTCTTTTTCCCAGCGTTGAGGAATCGAGGACTAGAGGGCATCAGTTTAAGGTTATGCGGGAAAGAATAAAAGGGAACCTGAGGGGCAGCTTTTTAACACTAAGGGTGGTACGCATATGGAATGAGCAGCCAGTGCAAGTGGTTGAAGTGGATACATTAACATTTAAAAGGCATTTAGGCAAACACTTGGATAGAAAAGGTTTAAAAGAGTATGGGCCAAGTGCAGGGATTTAGTGTGGTTGGACATTTTGGACGGCATGGACCAATTAGGGCTGAAGGGCCTGTCTCTGTACTGTAGGACCTGTATGACTCGATGAAATACTCAGTATAAAGCATACATTTGTTGGAAGATTTACTTCTTGCTTCATCTAACTTAACTTCAACCTTCAGGAATTATGATCTCTTCATTTTTAAACCATTTCATCCCAGTTTGATATCATTGTCAGCCTTATCTCCACTTCCATGAAGGAACACATATCCTTGGAGCGCCTTGCATTTATTTGGCAAATTGACTTGACCACAAATTTGTGGCTTCAAACAATTGCACTTAGCCACAAAACGGTCCTTCAATGTCTCTGTCCAAATACCATTTTACTGCTTATTTTATGGTTTCAGATATTAAATATATTGGGTGCTCCTGTCATCCAATGTGGAGAAAATACTCATAAGTTTTACCAGTCACTTCTTGATTATATGATGGCTGTTTTTTAAATGCATTGAGATTTAGAAACTCTGATTTAGTTTTTATTGTCCACTTCAAAGTGCCAGAGACCACACACAATGAGGAAAATCAGATTCTCATTTTGGATTGGAAATGAAGCAATTTTCTCTGAACCCTTTTAGCTTCAAAAACATTCTACTGATTTAGTGGATATATATGTAGCAATACTGAAGCGCCCAGCTTGACAAATATCTTTAGTGTTACAAACACTTTTAGGCCGGGGTACTGTTAATAATTGTTATTTGAGTGTGAAACTGAAAATTGGCACGTTGTGGTAGCTGGTTATTCAACTACTGTGGACTACGTTTTGAAAATTAGAATGAATAATAGCTAGGATATTGGAAAGAGAAATGTTCCTCAAAGTCTTACTAACTTCATAGTTTTGATATTCATGTGTTCTGGTAACAGCATCCACTTTATCCCAATCTTGAACATATCCTATTCAATAACTATTCCTTTGCTCACTGACCTTTGTTTGCTGCTGGTAAAGCAATGATTCAATTTCAAACCTTTAATTTTTGTGTTTAGGTCAGTCCATAACCTTATCCCTCTGTGACTCCAGAACTTGCTATCCTTACAATCCTGTGAGCTCTGCATTCTTTCAACTCGAGCCCCATTGTGCCCTGTGCCTCCTGCACACTCCATATTATTTCATATCCTATTATTGGAAGTTTCAACTAAAATTATCTAGGCTCTAAGCTCTGGAATTCTCTTCCTGAAACTTTTCACCTTTCTCTCCAACTTTTAATATATATTTTAAAAAGCCATAAGTATTAAGTTAGTCTGGAGCAGTGTTTTGTCGAGGAATAACATGGTGCTATTTTCTGGGTCTGCAAATTGGAAGAAGCAAAAATGGACCTTAGTAGAGTGATGTGCTCTTTTTTGTCAGATGTGGGAGTTTATGGAGAGTTTACGGGTTACTGAGGATTATATCTGCAATAAATGCCGTTGATTGCGAATCCTATCAGATCGAATGGATCGGTTGGAGCAATACTTAGAGGCAATGAGGAATTTATAAGAGCAAAAGAGTGTGATGGATGGCAGTTATAGGAAGAGAGAAAAGTCGCAGATACTGTCATATGGATGGGTTACCTCCAGGAAAGGTATGAAAGGTAAGCAGGTAGTGCAGGAGTCTTCTGTGGCTATCCCTATTTCAAACAAATATGCTGTTTTGGAAACTATTGGGGGTTATGGATTCCGAGGGGAATATCGCACGCACAGCCAAGTTTCTGGGATTGAGACTGGCTCTAATGCAATGAGGGGTAAGTCAGGTTCCAAGAGATCGATACAGATATTTCTGTGGCCAGCAGTGAAAAATCAGAATGGTGTGTTGCCTCCCTAATGCCAGGACCAAGGAAATCTCAGAGAGGGTGCAGAATGTTCTCAAGTGGGAGAGGGCCCAGCAGGACGTCATTGTACACATGGAAGATATAGAATGTAGGGAAATAGATGGTGACATCTTAAAAAATGTCCATATTACAGAGGAGGAAGTGCTGGATGTCTTCAAACGCATAAAGTGGGATAAATCCCCAAGACCTGATCAGGTGTACCCTAGGCATCTGTGGGAGGCTAGGGAAGTGATAGCTGGGCCACCTACTGAAATATTTGTATCGTCGATAGTCACAGGTGAGGTGCCAGAAGACTGGAGATTGGCTAACATGGTGCCACTGTTTAAGAAAGGTGGTAAGGACAAGCCAGGGAACTATAGACCAGTGGGCCTGACATCATTGGTGAGCAAGTTGTTGGAGGAAATCTTGAGGGACAGAATGTACTTGTATTTGGAAAGGCAAGGACTGATTAGGGATAGTCAACATGGCTTTGTGTGTGGGAAATCATGTCTCGCAATCTTGACTGAGTTTTTTGAAGAAGTAACAAGGAAGATTGATGAGGGCAGAGTAGTACATGTGATCTATATGGACTTCAGTAAGGCATTCGACAAGGTTCCCTATGGGAGACTGGTTAGCGAGGTTAGATCTCATGGAACACAGGGAGAACTCACCATTTGGATACAGAACTGGCTCAAAGGTAGAAGACAGAGGGTGGTGGTGGAGGGTTGTTTTTCAGACTAGAGGCCAGTGGAGTACCACGAGGATCGGTGCTGGGTCCTCTACTTTTCATCATTTATATAAATGATTTGGATGTGAGCATAAGGTGTATAGTTAGCAAGTTTGCAGATGACACCAAAATTGGAGGTGTAGTGGACAGCGAAGAAGGTTACCTCAGATTACAACGGGATCTTGATCAGATGGGCCAATGGGCTGAGAAGTGGCAGATGGAGTTAATTTCAGGTAAATGTGAAGTGGTGCATTTTGAGAAAGCAAATCTTAGCAGGACTTATATACTTAATGGTAAGGTTCTAGGGAGTGTTGCTGAACAAAGAGACCTTGGAGTGCAGGTTCATAGGTCTTTGAAAGTTGAGTTGAAGATAGATAAGATAGTGGAAAAGGCCTTTGGTATGCTTTCCTTTATTGGTCAGAGTATTGAGTACAGGAGTTGGGAGGTCATTTTGCAGCTGTTCAGGACATTAGATTAGATTAGATTACTTACAGCGTGGAAACAGGCCCTTCGGCCCAACAAGTCCACACCGCTCCGCCGAAGCGCAACCCACCCATACCTCTACATTTACCCCTTACCTAACACTATGGGCAATTTAGCATGCTCATCTTTGGACTCTGGGAGGAAACCGGAGCACCCGGAGGAAACCCACGCAGACACGGGGAGAATGTGCAAACTCCACACAGTCAGTCGCCTGAGGCGGGTATTGAACCCGGGTCTCTGGCGCTGTGAGGCAGCAGTGCTAACCACTGTGCCACCGTGCCGTCCACAAATTGGTTAGGCCATTTTTTGGAATATTGTGTGCAATTCTGGTCTCCTTCCTATTGGAAGGATGTTGTGAAACTTGAAAGAGTTTAGAAAAGATTTACAAGAATGTTGCCAGGATTGGAGGATTTGAGCTATAGGGAGAGGTTGAATAGACTGGGGCTGTTTTTCCTTGAGCGGCAGAGGTGGAGAAGTGACCTTACAGAGGTTGATAAAATCATGAGGGGCATGGATATGATAAATAAACAAGTCTTTTCTCTGGGATGGGGAGTCCAGGCATATGTTTAGGGTGAGTGGGGAAAGATATAAAAGAGACCTAAGGGCAACTATTTCACACAGAGGGTGGTGCGTGTGTGGAATGGGCTGCCAGAGGAAGTTGTGGAGACTGGTACAATTATAACATTTAAATGGAACTTGGATGGGCATATGAATAGGAGGGGTTTAGGGGGATATGGGCCAGGTGCTAGCAGGTGTGACTAGATTGGGGTGGGATATCTGGTCGGCATGGACGGGTTGGACCGCAGGGTCTGTTTCCATGCTGTACATCTCTATGACTCGAACTGAAAACTTAAAGTTCTGGTAAAGTTTTTGATCATTGTTCTAATGTCCCTTTTGGCTTGGTATCAATCTTTTTCTGACTTCCATTTGGTGAATTACTTCAGGATGTTTGATTGTATTGAAAATGATATATAAATGCAAGTTGCTGTACCTGTATTTAACTGTATTCATGTACAGCCCTGTTTAGGAAACCTTGACATGCACTGCAAGCTGAAACGCTAACAGATCCATGCTGATTCATTCCAGCTCCTATATTTAGAAGCTATTGAAATATGTTGTATTTGATGCCTTGAATGCCACTTTGGCTGCGCTCAATTCTGGCCTCATATGGCTTGACATCTTCCTGGAGTCACTTGATGGTATTCACAAGTTTCATCTCTTTGACCTCCTGTTATTCATCACCTCCTCCCCACTCCTACCCAAGGTTATTGCTGCATTACTACACTTTGAAGAGCAGAAGGTTCACTTAAACATGAGGCACCAAGCTGTACAAGAAAATGGGGACTTATGCAAATGAGCCTGTCAAACCTCCCTACATTACGATAAACAGCATCATAAAATCTCGTCTGAAATTTTAATATAAAACATTTAATGTTGGTAATATAATGTTCTGTTTTAAGGAAGGGCAGAAGCATTATCCTGTGTGTTTTCTCTGGGAAAAATCCGTATCAATAAGGAGACACATATGCATCCATATACGCACACATACATGTACACACACGTACACGTACGCACAAATGTAATTGCATGCACACAAATAGATGCTCTAGATGCTCATATATAGATATATATATACGTACGCACGTGTACATATAAGCATACTTACACACACAATTATTTCTATTTATATATTATGAACACACTTAGATGCACACGCAAAGACACACAAGTGTATGTTTGCACACACAAACACACAAAAACATACATAGAGGAGTGCAGTCACATATCAGGTCATTAAAATAAGATAAATAGATATAAACATCCTTGGGGCCTGCTTCTTATTTTGTCAGGGATTACTTGTCTATTATATGAGCTGGTGCCTTGGAGCTGTGAATTTCTGTGTTATTAATACGTAGTATATGCTTAAATCCACAGGAGAAAAGCTCTGTCAGGCCTTTCATGACCAGGTTGAGTCCCTGAGACTGAGCTTCAGGAGATGTGGCTTTAATAGCAATGACCCAAACTCCTTCCCTGTGGACAAAATTGCTTTCAGCAGTATGAGTATATACAAAGGCTATTCTTAGGTTTATTGAATTAATCCTTGAGGTCTTCCCACAACATTTTATCAAGAAATTGATTGATAGGTGCAATGCAATTGTTAGTGTGGAGCAATTTTACAGATTTTTATAGCACAATTCATTCCTTGATATTTCAATTAATACGGTGTTGCTTCTCAATACTAAGTACTGTATTGACCACCACATAACGTAAGGTCTGTGGTTTCCTCAAGGGATGGATGGAAGTGTAGTGAGGATAAATATGAGGTTATCTACTTTATGGCTAAAACAGTAAGGCAGCTTATTATCTGAATAGTTATCGAGAGTGGGAAAGGAAGAGATATAACAGGATGTGTGTATCATTGTACACCAGTCACTGAAGGGAAGCATGCAGATGCAGCAGGCACTGAAGAAGGCAAATGATGTTATGGCTTACATAGCGAGAGAGTTCAAGTACAGAAGCACAGATTACAATTGTACATGGCCTTGCTGAGATCACACCTGGAATATTGTGTGCAGTTTTGGTCTCCTTACCTGAGGAAGGATGTTCTGACTATGGAAAGAGTGCAACAAAGGTTTACGAAACATTACTGGTATCGAAGGACTGACATATCCATCCATCAAAGTTTCACCTGCACATCCACCAATGTCACTTGCTCCCAATGCGGTCTCCTCTACATTGGGGAGACTGGGCGCCTCCTCGCAGGGTGCTTTAGAGAACAGTTCCAGGACACCTGCACCAATCAACCCCACCACCCCGTGGCCCAACATTTTAATTCCCCCTCCTACTCTGCTGAGGACATGCAGTCCTGTCCTCCTCCACCGCCGCTCCCTCACCACCCGACGCCTGGAGGAAGGATGCCTCATCTTCCACCTCGAAACACTTCAACTCCAGGGCATCAATGTGGACTTCACCAGTTTCCTCAATTCCCCTCCCACTACCTTAGACCAGTTCCAACCTTCCAGCTCAGCACTGTCCTCATGACCTGTCCTAACTGCCAATCTCCCTTCCCACCTATCCGCTCCACCCTCATCTCTGACCTATTAACTCCATCCCCACTCCCATTCACCTGTTGTACTCTTTGCTACCTTCCCCCCAAAGTATGTGACGTATTGAACTAACTGAGATTGTTATTAAGTCTTAATTACTTCAAATGTATTGCAGGTTTTGATTCATTAATATGTAAATCCCGGAACTTCTGTTAAGTCACATTCTCAAGATAACAAGGTTCTATTAAAATAAAAGTGACATGTCAGCTCAGGCAATGCATTAAAGCTGTGAGGTTAGAGTTTGTCTGTATTCCAACCTTGAGTCAGACTGGTTCCATTTCCAAAGTAGGAACTTATAAAATGTCACATGGACTGACTGCCTACAGTCTGACTCAAGGTTGGAATAGACAGATTCTAACCTCACACTGTTAATGCAATGTCTGGGCCGAGATGTCACTTTTTTATAAAACCGTAAGTTATCTTGGGAATGTGACTTGAAAGGAGTTCTGGGATTTACATTTAAATAATTGAAACCTGCAACCCATTTGAAGTAATTAAGACTTAACAGCTATTTAGGTTTATTCAATACATCACATACTTTGATCTTTTACCATCAATTCTGTGTCTTATGATCCTGTCCCACTAGCGACCTAATGAAGGAACAGTGCTCTGAAAGCTTGGACTTCCAAATAAACCTGCTGGACTATAAATTGGTGTTATGTGATCTTTAACTTAAAATTAGAAGCAGGCCTCTCGACAGTGTAAGGAGAATATATTTTTTACATAAAATGTTTCCAGAATCTGTAAATCACCGACAGGAAATCAAAAAAAACAAGGGATGTTGGGTTGATTAGGAGTTTCAAAACAGCATATGTGGATCATTGTTTGAGAAAGCTCTCAAGAAAAATGGAGCAAAAGCAGGAAATGACAACAAGCATCCTGACTGACAGAGCAGTCTTAATTCATCATAAGTCAACAAATAGCTTATTTCTGTTTTGTGAAGCTATTTGATTTTTGTTTTGTATTTAAAAGAGTTCAAAAATTAGTAAAATATATTAGGGTTAAGGTTTATGCAGTGTTTTTGTGACTACAGGATGACACAAAATACTTTTAAAGTGCAATCATTGTTGTCATGTAGGAAAAGCAGCAGCTAAATTACGCCCAGCAACCCCTCACAAGCAACAGTAAGATAATGTCCAGTTAATCTGTGATATTGAATGGGAGATAAATGTTGGGCAGAAGACTGAGAATAAAGCCCCTTGTGAAATCTCCTATGACACATCTACCTGAGGGTAGGTGGGACCTTGATTATGCAAAAGTTGGCACCTCCAACATTGTAACAATCCCTCAATATTGCATTGTAGCATTCGCCTTGGTGCACGTGCACAGCTTCTAGAAAGTAATTGGAATCCATAATCTTTTAACTTGGAGGCAAGTGTCCTACCAGTTGGGCAATGCCAAACAGTAGTGCATTACATTACACTACACTGTTTGTGTTTTGGGTCCATTAACTGAAGTCATATAAGTTGAATTGAACTGAATTGAAGTGAATTATCTTTTTGCCATGTACTCACATGAGTACAATGAAAAGTTTACAAGTTGCCACTTACGGCACTATCGAAGCTACATCAGTACCTAGGTACAGATTCTTGAGTAAGAGGAAAAGGTGGGATGGTGAGCAATGTTGGTGGCAGAGTCAAAATATGGGCAATAATTGAATAATTATCATTAAACAATCATCTGAAACAAAAACTTTCCACAACTGGAATATATAAACAATGAGTTTAGAAAAGAGTGCTGACATTTGGCTGATATGTCCCTGCTCGCTGTGACACCCAGCTCCTATTGGCATTTGTATTTCTGATTTATTGGCATGTCTTGTGACCCTGGAGGTTTGGAAAGTGCTCTTGCCAATAATGTGACCTTGTTGATTTAATCTGTATATGCGCGTCACTGTTCCATTGGCCACATATTTAAGGCCCATATAGAAAATGCTCAGCCATTCGAAGCTTAAGAATTTGATTCTTTATTAAACAGAAATTATGTGAACTTTGTCACATGATATGATAAATATCTCCAAAGTAAGGGTGACTGATTATTTGATAAATGTTAAAACACATGGTGCATGATGTTCACGTCTTGTGTAGTCATATTTATTCAATTGCAATGCTAGCTGTGACAAGTTTTGCTTATAACATTAAGAATTTATTAGGAATCAGGGAAAGAAATTGTTTAAATTAAGTGCTTATGGACTGGTTTTAAAATGGCACTTGATTTATGACATGTTCTGTTTGTACCATTCACAATTTGTTTCGATCTCAATAATATTTTGTTAACATCTTTACAGATATCTTAGTGGATCTCAAACTTAACACTATCTGCTCCCACACAGTTAAAGATGGCAATATATGCTGGCTGAACTAGCAAAGCTGCCATTCTGCAAATGAAAGAAATATGAAAATAGAAGAATTTAAACAAACTGAGTTCCACTGTCACAAAAATTAAGGTGATTATTAAATTTAAGAAACAAAGGTCAAATATTCGCTGCAGGATACTGGCAATATTGAAAGCATAAAGGGTAAGATGAGATAATCACAAAGTTAAGTGATACAAAGCTTGGAATATTAAAAGTCTATGGTTGTGGTGACCAGGTGTAAAAGGGTCCTTCACTCTTTTCACCCTCCTCAGATTGGTCTCACAAAGATTTATGTTTAATTAATGTGAAGTTACATCTCTTTTTAATAAAAACATTGTTACCCAGGATATATTTTAATATTAAGGAACTGATTATATGATTTTCTTCAGTAAAAGAAAGAGCTGTTTTTATATCCAAGAAAATTAACTAAGACTCAACAGCAAACATATAGATACAAGGCTAAGAAAGGCTAGGCCCAGCACAGAAGGAAGATATAAGTCCTATGAGGATAAAGGTTTTAACTGGTGATCATAGTTGTTTAATGTTGTCTTATATATTCAACAGTAGCAAATGTTGTACATCTCTTTAAGTTCTTGATGTCTGAATGTTTCTCTACAGTTTATCTTTGCTGTTTTGTCCTTTGACTGACTGAGAGGGAGAACTTTCTCCAGTTCATTCACAAATCCATTTCTCCTGACTGGGAAGATTGGTTTGCAGTAGCTTCTGACAAAAACGTAAGTTCCAGTTCAGACAATTTTATGTATTCTGCACTAGGTTCATGAAACTTTGCTAAAACCGTATCCTTTTAAAAAACTTTTTAGTGCAGTTGTCACTCTGATGGTCTCATGGCATGGGAAGTTCCCCCCACCCCCAACCCTTCAGTTTGCAAGTCCTGTTCCAGCAGATGACACAAATCTGTGAAAGTGTCTCAGGACATCCTTAACGTGTGGTAATTCTGCACCATACTCATCTGAAGGAAATGCTATCGAGGATGGTAAGCTCTGGGCCTCCTGTTCCTCCTTCACATCCTGTGGGGATCTACATCTGAGTTTTCTTCATTTGGAGGCTGCTTAGTAGCTGCTGAAGGTTGCTGATTATCCTGGGCTTGTTGCTGCATCTGTTCCTTTACAATGTCTCTTCACCATGGCCTCAACAATGAGAATTCTCACTGTGGCTGGATGCATTGGGCCACTGTTCCAAAGAACCTGTCTTGCAGAAAATTCAAAATAGAACTGGTTCTTAGTAAGATGAACAGTCAGAATTCACATCATATATATGAGAGTTTATTAAAGTCCTTGATAGAGTGGGATAGAGGCAAAGAGTCATAGAGATGTACAGCACCGAAACAGAGCCTTAGGTCCAACACGTCCATGTCGACCCAATCTAGCCCCACCTGCCAGCACCCGGCCCATATCCCTCCAAACCCTTCCTATTCATATATCCATCCAAATGCCTCTTAAATGTTGCAATTGTACCAGCCTCCACCACTTCCTCTGGCAGCTCATTCCATACACATACCACTCTGTGTGTGAAAACGTTGCCCCTTGGGTCTCTTTTATATCTTTCCCCTCTCACTCTTAACCTATGCTCTTTAGTTCTGGACTCCCCGACCCCAGGGAAAAGACTTTGTCTATTTATCCTATCCATGCCACTCATAATTTTGTAAACCTCTATAAGGTCACCCCTCAGCCTCCGACGCTCCAAGGAAAACAGCCCTAGCCTGTTCAGCCTCTCCTGACAGCTCAAAACCTCCAACCCTGGCAACATCCTTGTAAATCTTTTTTGAACACGTTCAAGTTTCACAACATCTTTCCGATAGGAAGGAGACCAGAATTGCACGCAATATTCCAACAGTGGCC
>NC_057729.1:7879712-7889656 GCF_004010195.1 Chiloscyllium plagiosum | reverse complement strand
TGTCCACTACACCTCCAATTTTGGTGTCATCTGCAAACTTACTAACTGTACCTCTTAAGCTCACATCCAAATCATTTATGTAAATGACAAAAAGTAGAGGACCCAGCACTGATCCTCGTGGCACTCCACTGGTCACAGGCCTCCTGTCTGAAAAACCACCACCCTCTGTCTTCTACCTTTGACCCAGTTCTGAATCCAAATGGCTAGTTCTCCCTGTATTCTGTGAGATCTAACCTTGCTAATCAGTGTCGCTTGAGGAACGTTGTTGAACGCTTTACTGAAGTCCATATAGATCACATTTACTGCTCTGCCCTCATCAATCCTCTTTGTTACTTCTTCAAAAAACTCAATCAAGTTTGTGAGACATGATTTCCCACACACAAAACCATGTTGACTATCCCTAATCATTCCTTGCATTTCCAAATACATTTACATCCTGTCCCTCAAGATTCCCTCCAACAACTTGCCCACCACCGACAACATGCTCACTGGTCCATAGTTCCCTGGCTTGTCCTTACCACCCTTCTTAAACAGTGGCACCATGTTAGTCAACCTCCAGTCTTCTGGCACCTCACCTGTGACTATTGATGATACAAATATCTCAGCAAGAGGCTCAGCAATCACTTCTCTAGCTTTTCACAGAGTTCTCCGGTACACTTGATCGGGTCCTGGTTATTTATCCACCTTTACCCGTTTCAAGACATCCAGCACTTCCTCCTCTGTAATGTGGACATTTTGCAAGATGTCACCATCTATTTTCTTACTGTCTATTTCTTTCATATCCTTTTGCACAGTAAATACGGATGCAAAATACTCATGTAGTATCTCCCCCATTTTCTGCTGCTCCACACAAAGGCCACCTTGCTGATTTTTGAGGGGCCCTATTCTCTCCCTAGTTACCCTTTTGAACTTAATGTATTTGTAAAAACTCTTTGGATTCTCCTTAATTCTATTTGCCAAAGCTATCTCATGTCCCCTTTTTGCCCTCCTGATTTCCCTCTTAAGTATACTCCTACTTCCTTTATACTCTTCTAATGAATCACTCGATCTATCCTGTCTATACCTGACATATGCTTCCTTCTTATTCTGAACGAAACCTTCAATTTCTTTAGTCATCCAGCATTCCCTATAACTACAAGCCTTTCCTTTCACCCTGACAGGAATATACTTTCTCTGGATTCTCGTTATCTCATTTCTGAACGCTTCCCATTTTCCAGCCGTCCCTTTACCTGCGAACATCTGCCTCCAATCAGCTTTCGAAAGTTCTTGCCTAATACCGTCAAAATTGGCCTTTCTCCAATTTAGAACTTCAACTTTTAGATCTGGTCTATCCTTTTCCATCACTATTTTAAATCTAATAGAATTATGGTCGCTGGCCCCAAAGTGCTCCCCCACTGACACCTCAGTCACCTGCCCTGCCTTATTTCCCGAGAGTAGGTCAGTTTTGCATCTTCTCTACTCGGTACATCCACACACTGAGTCAGAAAATTGTCTTGTACACACTTAACAAATTCCTCTTCATCTAAATCCTTAACATTATGGCAGTCCCAGCCTATGTTTGGAAAGTTAAAATCCTCTAAAATAACCACCCTATTATTCTTATAGATAGCTGAGATCTTCTTACAAGTTTGTTTCTCAATTTCCCTCTGACTATTAGGGGGTCTATAATTCAATCCCAGTAAGGTTACCATCCCTTTCTTATTTCTTAGTTCCACCCAAATAAATTCCCTGAATGTATTTCTGGGAATATCCTCCCTCAGCACAGCTGTAATGCTATCCCTTATCAAAAATGCCACTCCCCCTCCTCTCTTGCCTCCCTTTCTATCCCTCCCATAGCATTTGTATCCTGGAACATTAAGCTGCCAGTCCTGCCGATCCCTGAGCCATGTTTCTGTAATTGCTATGATATCCCAGTCCCATGTTCCTCACCATGCACTAAGTTCATCTGCCTTCCCTGTTCGGCCCCTTGCATTGAAATAAATGCAGTTTAATTTATTAGTCCTACCTTGTCCCTGCCTGCCCGACTGTTTGACTCCACCTTACTAGTTTAAATCCTCCCAAGCAGCTCTTACAAATTTCCATGCCAGTATATTAGTTCCCTTCCAATTTAGGTGCAATCCGTCCTTCTTGTTAAGGCCACTTCTACCCCAAAAGAGATTCCAATGATCCAAAAATGTGAATCCTTCTCCCGTACACCAGCTCCTCAGCCATGCATTCATCTTCTCTGTCATCCTATTCCTGCCCTCACTAGCTCGTAGCACTGGGAGTAATCCAGATGTTACTACTCACGAGGACCTCCTTTTTAAATTTCTGCCTAACTCTCTGTAATCTCCCTTCAGAATCTCAACCTTCCCTTCCTATGTCGTTGGTTCCAATGTGGACAATGACCCTGTGAGAACATTCTGCATCCTCTCTGCATCCTTGATCCTGGCACCAGGGAAGCAACACACCATTCTGCTTTTTCGCTGCTGGCCACAGAAACGTCTGTTTAGATTACATATAGTGTGGAAACAGGCCCTTCGGCCCAACAAGTCCACACCGACCTGCCGAAGCGCAACCCACCCATTCCCCTACATTTACCCCTTTACCTAACACTACGGGCAATTTAGCATGGCCAATTCACCTGACCTGCACATTTTTGGACTGTGGGAAGAAACCGGAGCACCCGGAGGAAACCCACGCAGACACGGGGAGAACGTGCAAACTCCACACAGTCAGTCGCCTGAGTCGGGAATTGAACCCGGGTCTCTGGCGCTGTGAGGCAGCAGTGCTAACCACTGTGCCACCGTGCCGCCCACACCAGTACCTCGAACTAGGGAATCACCTAACATAATTGATCTCTTGGACCCCAACGTACCCCTCGTTGCATTAGAGCCAGTCTTAATACCAGAAACTTGGATGTTCATGCTACGTTCCCCTGAGAATCCATCACCCCCTACATTTTCCAAAACAGCATGCCTGTTTGAAATGGGCATATCCACAAAAACCTCCTGCACTAGCTGCCTACCTCTCTTACCGTTCCTGGAGTTAACCCTTCTCTGTGACTGTATTTGAGACTTTCCTCCCTTCCAATAACTGCCATCCATCATATACTGTTGCTGTTGCAAATTCCTCATTGCTTCTAACTGTCTCTCCAACCGATCCATTCGATCTGATAAGATTCGCAGCCAACAGCATTTATGGCAGATATAATCTGCAGTAATCCGTAAACTCTCTTTAAACTCCCACATCTGACAAGAAGTACATATCACTCTATTAAATCCATTTTTGCTCCTTCACAATCTACAGACCCAGAAAGTAACACTGTCTTATTCCTCTACAAACACTTCCCCAGGTTAAATGAGTAGTTATGGCTTATGTTTTAAGTTTAATCAAGAGACATATCTCCAAAAACATATAATCAAGAAAGAACCCACTCTACTCACTACTGCAGATTCTCTGAAGGCCACACTTAAAACAACGATTAACTTATCTGATTCTGTGCTGTGAACTTCACCCAGCAGTTCCTCCAAGATCAGTTGTGAATTTCACTGTTTGATAATTTTCCCAGATTCACTCTGATGTCCAGCGATACATGAATTCAAACATCAAAGGCAGTAACTGTGCAGGTTTTCTCTCTCTCTCTCGCTCTCCTGCAATGACCGCATTGTGTGCTTCCTTTGTCTGCTCTTCTCCCTTTTAATACTGCTGTTATTTTGACTTTTTTTTCCAAAAGTTCCAAAACAATGCAACAGCATATAAAACAGTAATTGCTGCTCCTGGAATTCGAGGAAATCACCTCCAGCACCTAAAATACCTCAAAAAAGGAGTAGCTGTTACAGCCAGAAATTTTTCCCATCCTCCATCTTGGATGATAATGAAGGACTCCAAAAAGGCAGACAATAGAATGCCTGATGTAGTAGATCGAATTCTGATGTATGCAGAACACATCATATTCCCTAAGTGCAGTAGGAGATCAGTTTGTCCTATACTTACAATTGAACGTGAGTAGAAAGAAGGTTCACACTCTTGTGCAGCTTATGAGATCTTGGATATTGTGGCCCACAAGTCACCTGTGATCACTTCAAAGATGACTATGATCATGTTGCAATGACCAATTGCATGGCCAAGATTACTTGTGACTAGGAATTATATTCAACACTGTGCACAGTTCATAAGTAATGTTCTGTGTTTACAGTGGACATATGTCTTGAGCCTGTATTGCGTCAGTAGCTGATTCATGCGATTGCCCTTGAAGGGGCTCACATTGCTTATGAATAAAGTTTGTTTCTTCAAACAAAAAGAAAATTGCTCCTCCCACCTGTGGTGTGGTGGCAGCCATTTTTCTTTTTCATTGTAATTTGGACAGTAATAGAAAGCAACACACTTGATGCTTCATAGAGTGAGTGACTTATCAATCTTAGTGCATCTTCAAACCTTAATACCTTAATGCTCGATTCGTGCTTGCACTTCTGGTTGACCCCATCATTTCTGAGCTCCCACACGCTTCTGTACAATTATTTTAGTTCAATCTTTTTCTCCTAACTCTACCTACTGAGCACCAGGCTTACAGCTTAGTTATGGAGATAGTGAGGTCTGCAGGTGCTGAAGATCAGAGTTGACAGTGTTTTGCTAGAAAAGCACAGCAAGTCAGGCAGCATCCAAGGAGCAGGAAAATTGACATTTTGGGCCGGAGTATTGATTTTCCTGCTGCTTGGATGCTGCCTGACCTGCTTTGCTTTTCCAGCAACACACTACAGCTTCGTTTCCTGATTAGATTAGATTCCCTACAGTGTGGTAACACGCCCTTCAGCCCAATAAGTCTACACTGACCCTCCAAAGAGCAACCCACCCCCCCTCTGTCTAATGCACCTAACACTATGGGCAATTTAACATGGCCAATTCACCTGACCTGCACATCTTTGGACTGTGGGAGGAAACCGGAGCATCTGGAGGAAACCCACGCAGACATGGGGAGAATGTGCAAACTCCACGCAGACAGTTGCCCAAGGATGGAATGGAACCTAGGACCCTGGTGCTGTGAGGCAGCAGTGCTAACCACTAAGCCACTGTGATGCCAAGTGTCATGATGCACTGTCCTCCTTCTTGGTCACCACAACCCAGTAACTCCCCACTCCCACATTAACCCATGCCCTCCAAAGCTTTATTTGTTTCTCACCCTTATATGTTGAGTTGTCTCCATTCACAATCTGCACCTCAGCATGCTGCCTCCATTCTTCATTCACAATTGACTTCACTAACTTGCCCACAACAATAGTTGCCTCAATAACCCCTCGACTTTCAGAGAAAGTTGCCTCAATAACCTCCTGACTCTCCCCAGTGGACTTCCTGTTAATCTCTAGTCTGGTTTAACTGTTCCTGCAGGATTGACAATGGCCCACTTGCTAATTGTAATGATATGGATTCCCTGACCTTCACTGGCCAAGTGCCTGGCTGACTGTGTCATAGCAAACATTGAACCCAAGAACAGATATCAGAATATGGAACCCCCTGACTGATAATGGTCCCTTGGACTTGACTGAAGTCTACCCCCTTGGCCTATTCAATATGACTATTTGGTTGCGGTGCATGCAATGTGTTTCCTTGTAAGCTGCTGACACATTCTGTAGTTGTGAGATTGCTGTGACTCTGTGCCATACAGTAACATGTCCAATCTCTTGACTGATCATTACAGGCAAATGTGGCAGACTGCCTGACATTGTATCCATGCTGAAAGACAAGGCAAACTACTGTGAGGCTGTCAGTTCTTAACGAGTCAGCAATGTGCTAAATGTCAAGGCAAGGCAAGACAGAGATGCTGTGAGCATCCAAATAGGAACAAATAGAGTGAGCACTATGAAAACAAGTGAAGACTGTGGATGTACACATTGGTCTAGTGCATAAGGTGGGTGCCTGACCTTGTGTGCAAAGTGGTCAGCTAGCAGCATTGCAATACAAAATATTGGTGAGCAGTATTGGATTGATGAACTTTACAGTGATTTGGAGATGTGTCATGATGATGTAGTGAGGATGACACATGTCCAAAGCTATTGTCTGTGTGTGTGTGTGTTTTTGTGTATGTGTGTGTGTGTGTGTGTATGTGTGTGTGTGGTGGAGGTGTGGGGGTGGTGGTGGCGCTGAGTGGGGTGGAGTTTGCAATGTTTGCTGACCATGGAGTGACTCCTGAAATTTGGAGACTACAGCCCAAGGTGGAGGCCTGGATGAGCAAGCAGCAAGCTTAATCTTCAAGTACATAGAAACATAGAAACTAAAGCAGGTGTAGGCCGTTTGGCCCTTCAGTTCTGCTCTGTCATTCAATATGATCATGCCTGATCCTTATCTCAAATCCATTTCCCACTTTCTCTCTTTGATGCCTTTATTATTGCTTTTTTGAATGAACTCTGCAAAATGGTCTCCATGCCTTCAATAGTGTACATTCCCCTGGTTGACCATCTTGAGAACAGAAATATCCCATTATGAATGAAAAAACAATTCATCATTTCAGTTTTAAATAATCTATTCCATATCCTGAGACTATGACCCTTAGTTCTAGACTCCTGAACTGGAGAAGGTATCCTCCTTGTATTTAGTCTGACCAGTTCTCCTAGAACTTTATGCATTTCAATCAGGTCCCCTCTCATTCTTCTAAACTGTAGTGAATACAGGGCCAGTCAAACCAATTTTTCCACATAAAGCAATCCTTTCATCACAGGTATCAGTTTCATGAGTCATCGCAGTATTTCCTTTATGATAAGTGTAACTTTTAGATCAAAACTGCACATGATATTCTAGGTACAGTCTCACCAAGACCCTGTTAACTAGAATAAATATTCCTACTTCTGAATTCTCATTCTCTCGCAATGAAAGTCTATGTACCATTTGCCTTCCTACCTGCCTTGATTTTGATGCTGGGAATAGTTACCATCTAATTTCTCTCTGCCGTCTTGGAGAATAGCACATTTCATGTAAATCAGATGAGGATAAGTAAGAATGAGATGTTAATTCAAGATTCACATTTTGTGTTAAAACCTTGGGTTGGAAAACTGACTGATTTGTGATGGTGAGAATCTCACTTTTTCTTTCTCACCATATTTTCACGAGTGACTCACCACTGACCACCTTATTCAGGGGTTGGAAAGACATCAATATCCCAATATTTCCACTTTAAGGTTCATTTTATACCATCCCTTCTGAGTGGTTGTCTCTTTGAAATAATTGTTTCTGTCTCACTGTGTCAAAGGACACCCAGTTCAATTTTATTTCCTAATCGTTTACTCTGTTCTTTCTAAAATATTGAACTATCCATTTCAATCTTTTCTCTGCCCTTATTTAGATGTACATAAACTCATTTCCAAACATCCCCTTATCACTGACTTACCAGTACAGACTGAAACTAAGAAACTAAATCCTCCTTAAATCACCTGATATAGAAATACAAATCAAACTTAAAGCTATACCTGGATCTGTTTACTTTAGAACCCAGGGTTTCAAAATAATAATAACAATAATAATAGCATATCATGAAGATGCACCACATTGTTATGATAATCCTCCCAGCGATGTTTTGCTGATATCCCACTAGTTTATCGGTAGTGTTTTTCCAGTTTTGAATTTCACACGATAATTTAAACTGCCGTGTTTAAGTGGAACTGTTGTATGAAAAGGCACAATATAAAATAGACAGCACTTCATGTGTAGTTTTGCTGCGTGTAATTGAGAATGTTGACTCAGGATTCTTAATTTGGAGAAAGACTTTATCATGTGCCACTAATGTTCTGTCCTTTGGTAACGTAAAACCAAAGGAAAAGGATATTGCTCTTATAAATTATGCTTCTGCTGTATTTTTTTATTACTGCTGTTATTGTGCTGCCTCAACACCAATGCTTATCATACAAATGGAATTACATCCAGCTGCTCGCATGCAATATGCTGTATCTGGTTTAACATGAGACTCTCCTCTTTAGTCCACCAGGTTGATTTTCTTCTCATCACTAGGCCAAATAGGCTCTGCAGATCTCTGCTGAATTAAGATATAACAACAATCTTCTCAGATGTATCTTGCACCATTAATGTGCTAAATAAAGATTTGTCTCATAACATAGTGGCAAGTGGTGTTTATTTAGTTGCAATGTTCAGTATTAGAGATCTGATTATTTTTCAGACAAGGATTTAACAAGGCCATTCGTGCAGACATTTAACAGTGGAATTTGAGAACCCTACAGGAGAGGACCATGTGGCAAGATTCTACAAGGCAGAACCTACAGTCAGTTGTTAAAAGCTATTGAAACCTGGTAAGGAATTTACAGCAGTGAGCATGAGATACTCTATGGAGCTGGGCACTAGCCACACCCAAATAGTTACAGATTGCATTGGATACTATCATCTTTAAGACTGGTCCTAAGTCAGGGATCAGCCAGACAGTGAATGATCATTGGAGATTCTGTTGGTAAAGTTGAAATCACTGGGGGAGGCAAAAGCAAATGTTAAAACTAAAAACCTGGCAAAGTTAAAAGTAAGCAATCCTTATAGTTCAGATTGAGCCTCAATGACATAGCGATCAGACATCACAAGGCACAGCCACATTAAGAGATATCAAGGGTCACATCAATAATTTAACATGAGGATGCTAATCTGAGAACACCACAAAGCAAGAGCTAATCAATACAGTGACAAATTTGATGTCTAAGTTTGCAAAGTACATCAGGAGAAGACAGTCAGTAGATTGGACCACAGAAAAAAAGGCAGAAGATTCATTACTTAAACCGCAGCGAAGGCAGGTAGTGTTTATTTAAACTGCATACAATGGGACTTATCCTGGAAATACTGGGAAGCAATCTATATTATTAATAGCAGTACCACAGACATTGGGGATTATCTAGGGAAAGGAGGAAGTGAAGACTGCAGACGCTGGAGATTCAGAGTCAAAATGTGTGGTGCTGGAAAGGCATTACAGGACAGGCAGCATCTGAGGAGTAGGAAAGTGAATGTTTCGGGCTGGACATCAACTCTACTGCTCCTCAGATGCTGCCTGACTTATTGTGTTTTTTGACTCATTATCTAGGGAAAGCCACTAATGATGAGGGTGCAGGAGGTATACAGCACTTCAGAATAAAGGTATACTATCAGTAACTCCACAGCATACGGATGTCAGACAGTAGTGAAATTGTATCTATTTCACAAACAAATATTCTTTTACTTTAGCGAATGACAGAAAGAGTCCAATTGTTTAATTCCAGAAACTATTGGTTGAGGATCAGCCAGTTAGGGAAGAATAGGTAAAATACATTTTGCTAACAGAATAATTAGTCAAAGGATAGCCAGTGAAAGATTTTATAAAACATCCTTGACTCGTGGCAGAGGGCAGATCCTTAATAGGAGATGTGATGCATTTAGGTTAGCCATGTTGACGTCGGAAATTTGTCATATAGTGTCAGTTAGATGAAAAGTGAATTTGTAGAGTTGGCACAAATATTTTCCACTCTTATCAACACTGAATAGAGTTCAGACTGCAAGAATCCTCAAAGTTTGTGAGTAAATGCAAATAATGAGGGAGCAAATGAGCAGTATATCATACTTGAGCTTATCGACGAATCCTTGACTGATACAATTCAGACTGCGATACAGCAGGTTGAACAGAAAGTGATGATGTGAGAAACAAAACCCACTCACTTCAATAATTTCAGTCCGAGACCAAATATCTGAAACAGCAGCGTCGTTTTATTTGTTCACTTGCAAGTGGGTGCAGTGTCTAATGCCAGGTAAGGCAGTGACAAATGCACAGTAAACCCCAACAAACTCTCGCAATTTATACATTTTAAATTCCCATTTTTTTTTCTCATTTCATTGTCACTCATTTCCTTAAGACTGATCCCACAACTTCTGTTTATCCGGCCTTGTCAGTGACAAATGTCTATCTCTGCCTCCTATAAGGTTGTTTGACGTCATCCCATCCTTTGCTTACCATT
>NC_057729.1:7858512-7874410 GCF_004010195.1 Chiloscyllium plagiosum | reverse complement strand
CACAGAATTGCCTGGCCCCTTTTGTCACCGTATTTTCTATCGAGCTCCTATCACTGTCTGATTCAGATGTCTCTCTTATAGGATTCACATCAGTCACCCAAGGGAGCAGACCAAACCGGGACACGAGACCGCTCCTCAATGGGGAACGGGACGCGTCTTCCCAGTGTCCAAGGCCAGCCACTCCCCCCGGTGATGGAAGAAAATCCCGGACACGAGCCCCTAATTGTGAGAAACAAAACCAACTCACTTCAATAATTTCAGTCCGAGACCAAATATCTGAAACAGCAGCGTCGTTTTATTTGTTCACTTGCAAGTGGGTGCAGTATCTAATGCCAGGTAAGGCAGTGACAAATGCACAGTAAACCCCAAAAAACTCTCGCAATTTATACATTTTAAATTCCCATTTTTTTTCTCATTTCATTGTTTGTTCCCTGCTTCGCTTCCGTCACTCATTTCCTTAAGACTGATCCCACAACTTCTGTTTATCCGGCCTTGTCAGTGACAAATGTCTATCTCTGCCTCCTATAAGGTTGTTTGACGTCATCCCATCCTCTGCTTACCATTATCTGCTCCCTCCATCTGCGCTGCCCTTTTAATTGGGGTTTGTTCCTGTGTCTCTGTACAAGTGGGGAAACAGATGTTTTCCCTGTTTGCCCATACATCCACCATTGTTCTGTAATCACGTCTCACGCTAACATACCATTTTCTTTAACGGATTATATGTTTCCTCATTTTTGCTAAGTCAGCACTCGTCCGAAACAATCCCAAACTAATGTGAATTCATTTGCAGAAATAACATTAATTCACCTATATCCCACAATGACAAACATAAGCCTGATGTCAAATACTGAAATAATAACACATCAAGCAAAATAGTTTCTTCCTCTATCTGCCCATGCAAAATTATCAGAACCAGACACAGAGATCACATAAAAAGAGAAACAATCCTCAAGTAATAAAACTGAGAGGATGAACACATCGATTTCACTAACAATGCATTCACAGAATAAATGAAAGGATATTACAGAACAAGTTACAATAAAGAATCTACACACTTTCAACAAGATTTTCGAGATGGATTTTGAATAAAAATCTCCTCATACAGGTTGTGGTGCCTATATGCTCAAGGAAGATACCACTAAGATAGGACAACCAATGCACACAGATTCAGGACACAGCCAAAGAGAATTTCCCTCACTTAGAGACTCAGGATATCACAAAAAATGAAAAAAATAAATGCTAGATTTCAAGATCCAGGATGCTGCCAAAATGGGGAAAAAACCTGTTCCAGCGAGCCAGGATCTTGCCAAAACAAAGCAAAACAAGGCAGCTGTAATCTGTGAAGCAAATATATGAGATCTAAGGTCCTACAAATATTGTAATTGAGCAACTGCCTGTTCCGGTGAATAAATGATCTCAGTGAAGGATTTCCAAAAAGTAAAATGTCTTCCAATTCAATACAGACCTCACACAGTTAAGAACTGTATCAAAGTCAACGGTCTTCAACCTAAATATCTACCAATCTTCTAAGTCCAAAGAGAATTAGACCAGCGGAAATGTGAAACTTCCAGATCATCTGAGATGAGGGAGAGAGGGGGTAATTGTATACACAAAAGTATAATAATAATTGTCTTATGTTTCAGTACTAACTGCTTATGCTTGGCATAAAGTGCCACCAATAAACTTCTTTTCAACTTTAAATTTAAGGGCCTATCTAGTTCGCAGTGGCAGAAGATAATCCACAATTGAGTCTTAAGAACAAGAGGTACTTTTCTCAGCACTAAGATGTGGTAGCAGTTACTTTGGCAAGTTATGTATAACTACAGAGACTATCAAGTCAGAGATAATGTGACTGTCTTGATAAGGGCCTCTTGCTAGATTGCTATTGTTCCACTTAAAGACAGTATCACATCACCAGATAGAGTGGAGCTTCGTGCTGCTTCAGCCTGAACCCTTTCAGAACCATTACCTTATACACTTTTTTCCAACAAGCTGTTTTTCCCATATTTAACATTTTAGATGCAAGTTGCTAACTGATTTTTCATTTGCCACAACTCACCTTCCGCAAGTCTCTGACTTCACAAATTCGGGAGGTTCAGAGGCTCTACAATTCTTCCAGAATGCATTCTGTTCAGACTCACAAGGTTGGTACATCATTGAGTCATGGATGATTGGCCTTGATTCTGGTTCTCTGTAAATGATTTTCCAGTTGGAAGATATTTTATTTCTCAGATTTCCTTTGGGGAAGTGGAGTGGGCTGAAAACGTGGAGCAGAATTTGGACTGTGGACCGGTGTGGGCAGTCAGCAACTTACAAGCCCTGTCATACCAGTGTGGAAACCCCCTGCAGTGATCTATAGCAATGTAATCTGTTTATCTGATTGTAATGTTTATTCTTTTAACTTTTTTATTATTTTCTAACTTATACTATGAATCACTGTATGGTAATGTAACTTTTTTCTTTATGTCTCTATATCGAAGATTTGTACCTGGGTAATTTATACCTAAGATGGAATAATAAAGGCGACATTGAATCATTTTCAATTAATCCTGTACTTACATACTTGGGTACAAATGAAAATAAACCTATTTCTAATTCTAATTCTTGTTCCTGCTAAACCCAACACCTAAGCTGTTACCTTCACCAAGGACCCTCAGTCCCCTGAATGCCCTTCATAGAGAAGCTAACCCTTGCTAACTCATTTGATAATAATAGCTGCCCCATGATCTTATTTGGGGAGCGTTTAATCCCATGAATGTCCACATGGAAGATTGCTGCTCTATTCAGACAAGTATTTTCTTCTTTCCAATACTTTTGATTTTCTTTCTGTCCATGTCCTGAAGCTAGGGAATTTGGCTTGGCATCTATGAAGTTATATGCAGCTCATTTCCATTTGCTCATGTGATCTTTGCTTTTAATCCTCTAATGTACCTGTCTTGAAGTATGTAAAATCTTCATTTTAACTTTTTGATCATGTTTGACATCATCATTTGTCTTCCGTGATTGTTATACTGGTGAACTATCTATATTCCCTTCCTCATTCATGCTCCTGCTGTTTACTTAGCATTATCTTTATCATTGATACTGACAATTCAGCTTTGGAAGATGAAGAATCGAAACATTTCTCTTGAGTTTGTATCAGCTTCTAAGATCAAAGTCGAATTTATGGTGTCAGTTTGTTCAATGGGCTACTTTGCTGTCTGAACAACTTCAGTCAAATATTCATCAATGATCTTAAGTGTGTTGTACTGTTAACACTTGTTTTCAGTATTTGTTTCTTTTGCCAAACTTTTGTCACCTGAATTCTTTTCAGTGACTATAATAATGGAAAACATTTTCACAACCCTGGAATTCTGTGATTTCTTATTTGTTGACCATCTAACTTCACCCTCTTGTGTCAATGTAAGTAATCTCAAACTATTATTCCTTCTTTTGGGCTTTGCCATGGGTCTAGGAATCACAAATAAATTGTCTACTGGAATGGTTTGTTGCTGAATAAATTATTCTTCTGGAACTAATTGAACTCCATACGCTGTCTTCAGGATGTTAACATTGAGACATGCACACAAACACAGACTTGAGAAGTGCTGTTTGGGAAATATTTAAGCATTATCAACTCTCCCACACTAATGGTGCCGCACATCTTGACTCTTGAGAATTATTTTGCCTAAAGCATGTCTTTAGATTGTAAATATTGTGCCTTCAGATATGGCATTTTATCCAATAGGAGAGTGATACGTTTTTATTAAGTTCAAAAGTTTTGGATTATCCATTGGCATAGGCAGGTTTTATCAAATTCAAATTGGTTGGATCCAAGTATACCTTGGATAACTCTCTTGTTATGGAGGTATGTTATCAAATTAAGGTTTTTTTTTTAAAAGGGGAGCTATATTACAATAATCTCATTGTATGAATGAGGATTTGACTTTTTTGTTCTGAATCTATACCTTACTGCTGAAAATCTTCTAGAAATCATACAGTCATACAGCACAGAAACAGCCCCTCCAGTCTACCATCTATGCTGACCAGCAAACACTAAACTACATGCAGTTCATCCATAGCCTCTTCTGCCCTTGCATTTGAAGTGCTCATCCGGGTGCTTCTCAAACATTGCGACAGTATCTACCTTCACCACTCTCTCAGGCAGCATATTCGATTTTTCTACCACTGCCAGGGTGAAAAAGGTCTTTTTCAGATCTCCTCACCTTAAACTTTTGTCCTTTCATCTTTGACATGTCCGTCATGGGAAAGAAATTCTCATGATCTTCTCTGTCTATGCCTCTCATAATTTTGTATACCTCAATCAGATTCCACCCTCAGCTTCCTCTGCTCCAAGAAGAACAAATCCAGCCATTTCAGTCTGTCGTCATTACTGAGATTTTTTATCCCAGGCAATGACTGGGTGAATCTCCTTTGCACCCTCTCCAGTGCAATCACATGCTTCTGATAAAGTTGAAGCAAGAATTCCCTTGCTCCTATATTCTATGCCCTGGCTAAGAAAGGCAAGCATCTGTCTGCCTTTTTTGCTAGCCACTCTATCTACGTTGACACCTTCAGGAATCCATGGACCAGTACACTGAGGTCCTTTGTTCCTCAGCACTCCCTAGAGACCTAACATTTATTGCGTATGTCCTTCCCATACTAGACCTCCCAAAATGCATCACCTTGCATATATAGGGATTCCATCTGCCATTGCTCTGCCCTACTGATCAATATCAGACTCTAGCCTGAGACCATCTTTCTTAGTATAGGCAACACCACAAAGCTTCATGTTATCTGCAAACTTACTAATTATACCTTCTGTATTCACATCTAAGTTGTTCACGTCATAGAGTCATAGAGTCATAGAGATGTATGGCATGAAAACAGACCTTTTGGTCCAACCCGTCCATGCCAACCAGATATCTGAAATAAAATAGTCCAATTTGCCAGCACTTGGCCCATATCCCTCTAAGCCCTTCCTAATAAAGTACCCATCCAGATCATTTAAAATGTTGTAATTCTACCAGCCTCTACCATTTCCTCTGGCAATTGAATCCATACAAGCACCTTTTTCTGAGTGAAAAAGTTGCCCCTTAGATTCCTTTTAAATCTTTCCCCTTTCATGCTAAATCTACGCCCTGTAGTTTTGGACTCACCCACCCTGGGGAAAAGACCTTGTCTATTCACCCTATCCATGCCCCTCATGAATTTATAAACCTCTATAAGGTCACCCCTCAGCCTCTGATGTTCCATGGAAAACAGCTCCAGCTTATTCAGCCTCTCCCCCCAGCTCAAACCCTCCAAACCTGGCAACATCCTTGTAAACCTTTTCTGAAATTTTTTCAAGTTTGACACCATCCGTTCTATAACAGGGAGACCAGAACTGCATGCAGCATTTCAGAAGTGGCCTCACCAATATACTGTACAGCCACAATATGACCTCCCAACTCTGATACTCAATGTACTGACCAATAAATGAAAGCATACCAAACACCTTCTTCACAATCCTATCTATCTGTGACTCCCCTTTCAAGGAAATATGACCCTGCACTCTAAGGTCACTTTGTTCAGCAACATTCCCTAGGACCTTACTCTTAAGTGTATAAGTCCTACTTAGTTTGCTTTCCCAAAATGCAGCACCTCATATTTGTCTAAATTAAACTCCATCCACCACTCTTTGGCCCATTGGCTAATCTGATCAAGATCCCATTGTTCTCTGAAGTAACCTTCATTATCCACTATACCTCTAGTTTTAGTGTCATTTGCAAACCTACTAACCATGCCTCATATGTTCACGTCCAAATAATTTATATAAATGAAAATCAGTGGACCCAGCACCAATACTTGTGGCACACCACTAGTCACAGACCTCCAGTCTGAAAAACAATTCTTCACTACCACACTTTGTCTTCTACTATCGAGCCAGTTCTATCCCAATTGGCTAGTTCTTCCAGTATTCCACATGGTCTAACCTTGTTAACTGGTCTATCATTAACAGCAAAGGTTCTAGCACTGATTCCTATGGTACACAGCTGGTCACAGTTTTTCAATTACAAATGTAACCGTCCACCATCACTCTTTGCTTCCTATTTGTAAGGCAATTTTGGACCCAGTTTGCCAACTTTCCTTGGATCCCATGGGGACTTATCTTTTGGACCAGCCTTCCATGTGGGACCTTGTCAAAGGCCTTGCCTCAGTCCAGTTAAATGGCATTAACTGTACCATTGTCATCAACATATTTGGTCAACCATTTCTAAAAATGCAATTAAATTCATCAGGCAGGATTTCCCTCTAATAAATATGCACTGACCATCCCTGATCAATCCCTGCCTTAATCCTGTGTTTCAGAATTTTTTCAAGTAATTTCCATACTATTGAAGTCAAACTAAGTGGTCTGAAATACCTGGCCTGTCTCTGCTGTCCTTCTTGAACAAAGGAACCACATGAGCTATCCTCCAGTCATTTGGCACTTCACCTGTGGCCAACAAAGCATTAAATCTATTCACAATTACCTCCCTTACAGCCCGTAGCAGCCTGGAATACATCTCTGGGTCTGGGATTTGATATATAGTTTCACAGATTGTGAGGATGTTTTTATTCCACAGCATTAACATAAACTCCCACTATTTGCTATTTGTCTACTGCTTTATAAAGTGAATGCATTATTTTGGTCTCCTGTGGTTAAGTTCTTCTTCCACTCTCAGAATTTGACAAATAATCTTCCACAATTCTGCTTTCAGCATGTTTGAATAATGTTCCCAAAAGTCAAATCTTACTTGGATTGTAATAATGCTGACAACGGCTCATCAGTAATCCTAAGAATAATTTTGTCTTACGAAATCTGCTTTCAAACTCTTTGGTAATGGACTTATACATGTTGGTAGAGATGAAAAAAGGAAAGAAGATTCACCGGGATGCTGAAATCTTCCATTAAATCTTGCTCTTTCAAGAATTTTGTCTGTTTTCAGTCTGAATTATTTATCAAAGCTGTTAAAAATTCTTGATAAGTGTCTAAGCTTTCTTTCTTAGTTTAGAAATATGTAACATTAGCAGCTATAGGACATATTGAATACACTCGTCTATTTACTTGTTCAGCTTGAGATTTGGCATTTATTGTTTCAACAAGTTTGTATCTTAAGAGCCATCTTCCCCAAGATGTCTAATCTTTTACACTGTTTAGTCCAATTCTGATAACAAATCTTTCGGGTTGTGCGAAAAACGCACATAATATGTTATTATAATTTTGGAATACGGATTTTAAAGTGAAAGTAAAATAGTTTTAAGAGTTCAGTGCCGGTGAAAGCTGATGTTTTCAAGAGGTCAGAGAATATTTTGCAAAACTGAACTAAAGACAATTTTGAAGGACGCATGTGATTTAACTTAAATGCTTGGTAGGGTAATAGTGGTGCTAGTTGCTGAAGTGTTCACAAAGTCAACCTCTTTTGACATACAGAGGAAACAAACTAGGTCTACCCATATATTTCAGTTCAGAGTCAGTTTTAAGTTTAAAAGTCTCCAAACATTGAGATTTGTAATCAAGTTTTCACACTGTGTGAACTGGAAAGAGATTAGGTAATTGCACATATTCAGTGACCAACCATCAAAGTAACCAACTGCAAAATTAAACCTATGTTATGTCTAGCCAGGCTTCAGTGTGGTTCTGATTTGTCCAGTATTAGCCCTAGCAAGGAATGTAAGAGTAGCATTTTTCTCATTCAATTTCTTCTTAACATAGTTATTTATTCTCATTATTCCATAGCTGTTTTAAGTTCTGCAGCATCCAAATGATTCTCAATTGTATTTTCCCTAAGGATTTAATGATTCCGTAACAGATAAGTACTGATGGGTTTTAAAGATTCTAAACCTGCATTAAATCAATGTTGTTTTAATTCCTTTGTCTTAAAGTCTCTTTTAAACTCTGTTTGGTAGTAATCTAGTAGCACTTTCTTTTTCTCTCAGCTTTTAAGCTCTGTATTATAGTGATGCTGTAGCATTTTCTTCTAGTAATGATTTAAATTCTTGATTGTGATATTGCTGTGATATTTTGCTTTCCCCAACCTCTCAGTTCTGCTTAATTGCAAAATTCAATCTCTGAGTTACTTGTTGGAGATGTCTGGCATTTGTTTTAGCAATTAAAATGATAGTTTTCTGGCTTTTGGAGATTTCCCACTTTCCACAGCCAGGATGTGGGTGTCCCACTTCTTTACCGGCAAATGAATGTATAATACCTTCTATGGTTTACTATACAATGCATGTTTCCACTGCGATCATTTTTTGAAATACATGTCTGAAGCCTATTAAAGAAAAAATTTTCTACTGAAATCACAGTTTAAATTATGAATGTCCCAGTCTTATCCAATCTTTAAATTCTTCTGACCACATTCTTCTGGTAGATTCTGAGTTCAAAATCTTTTAAATAGCCATTTTGTTACATTAAATGTATTCAGTGATATCTTCAATGTTGTGTATTTGGTATAAAGTAACTCTATGATTCTCACTTTGCTTACTGTGGCTCTGACCTATTAAGGCTGTTTATAATAGCAGTGATGCTCAATCTAAATGGTAAGTACTTCTTTTCATCTTCAATCTTTCCCAGCTTGGCCCACTGCACCCCATTTTAAAGTCTCATCATCTTGTCCATAGGAACTTCTAATTTCACTGACAGAGCTCCGAACAGTTCCCATGATCCTTCTTCCCTAAGGACTCTGACACAGCTTAATTGGGCTATTCTTTATTTTCTTACTGGCCCATACTGTTTATGCTGCACATCTTACCGAGTCTGAGGTGAAGGTTCGTTTATTCTAGAATGTTGTTTTTGCCCTTTGGCTGCTTCTGTGCGTGCTGTTGACTACTTGTCTGTTTACCCACTTACAGCTGCTGACCAATTGAGTACATAATTCAGTCATGTTCTTACAATGCTAAACTCACTTTTCTTCAGAAATTATTTTCCTCCAGGTTTAACTGGATTTTTTTCAACACTGCTACTTTGAGGTATTTAGACAATGATCACACCACTGATCACCATGCCACATGCTGTAGTGCAAAAAAACTGTTGCTTTTGGTTGGGTAGTGTGTTGCCATCAAACTTCCATTCTAGTCTCAACCTAAAGGCCTTTCGATTTAGCAGTGGTACAGGGTAAACCACAATTAAAAAGAGACACCTGTTTTAACACCAAGATGTAGTTGGCTGCATGAAAACTATAGGTACAAGTTATATTGATTATGTTGAGAAAATTTCAAAGGCTATCAAGAAACTCAGATTACGCATTTGCCTCCATTGATACCATGTAAGATTGCTATTTCTCAATGTAAGGATTGTACATTATCACACTGAGTGGAGCTTAATGCAGCTACATATTAAGTCTTCGGAATGATTATTTTGTAAAGACTGTTAATATGAGAAAAGTCTATGGGAGATGCTGTGTAAGGGGATGACAAATATTAATATTGAAGAGTGCTTAGTATTATTGTTATTAATATTAAGCAATGCCCAACATGATGATATCAGTGGAACTTAGGCAGTGATTTGGATCTTGAAGGAATAAAACATAGCACTGATGTCTCTCTCATAGTCTCAAAGACAGGAGTCTCTTCTCAATAGACTATAGGGAGGTTTCCTGTAGCACATTAGACAAGGCAGACCTTCTACCAGGATAGTTGGAGGTTGCAGCAAATTAGATTAGATTACATTATCGTGTGGAAACAGGCCCTTCGGCCCAACAAGTCCACACCGACCCGCCGAAGCGCAACCCACCCATACCCCAACCCCTACATTTACATTTACCCCTTACCTAACACTACAGGCAATTTAGTATGGCCAATTCACCTGACCTCCACATCTTTGGACTGTGGGAGGAAACCGGAGCACCCGGAGGAAACCCACGCAGACACGGGGAGAACGTGCAAACTCCACACAGTCAGTCGCCTGAGGCGGGATTGATTTTACACCAAGCTGAGCTCAGCGTGCAGTATACAGCAAAGATGGAAAGAAAAGAATAACAAAGTTTGTGAGAAGATTCGTAGCTCGGGTGCTCCCAGCTCGGCAAACAGAACCACAACAAGAAAAGAATAACAAAAGTTAGCTTGTGCATAAAAGACAAGGATAATAAAATATGATTTCAAAGGAGTACAGAAATAAAAAAGATACACTGAGTCTATAAGCGAATTTTATGATGATCTAAATTGAAATATGTAGCAGCAAATGAAGGAGCAAATGTTATGTTAACACTTTGGTAAGTAACACTTTGAATTGAATGAATATAGGAAAAGCTCCAGGCATCGATGAAATAAAAACATGACAACCCTTGGAGAAATAGAGTTGGAAGTGAAACAGAAATTTCTGATCAAATATATATCAAAGAACACATTCTAACTTTTATTATTTAAGTTACCCAAGCAGCCTGAAGCAATAGTGTGCAATGAGCTCAGACCAATAATCTTAACTGGTCACCACATTAAAATTACCATGAAAGCCATAACAGAAATAAATAATAACACATTTGAACCACAAATCACAGGGAATGGCATTCTGAATTTAGATCTGAGGTAGTAACTTGAGAGGAAATATTTAAGCTAAGAACATTCTTCAAAAAATGTCTGAAAGGAGACAAGAACATTTACTTATGCATCAAAACTAAAATAAAACTGATCATGTTTTACAGCAAAAGTCAGTAGGCATGTCACTGAAATGTGACATTAACAGTAAAGATGTGAAATTTGTCCATAGCTTATACTGGCTGTGAATATAAGCATTATACCAGTCATCAGTCAAGACCATCAGTCTAAAGCATGGACAAGCCAAGATGTTGCGAGTGAGAAGGAAAAGCTGACACTAAAATTATTCAATCAGTTCACCAAAAAATGTTCAGAGAGGTAGATGTACTTTTAGCATTATAAAACATATACTTGGTGAAGTATACAATGTTACAGAGAGTCTTCAGACAGAATACCTCTAGGCCTTGTTTATCGTAGCCAGTGACTTCAAACAGACCAACCATCAAAGGTGCATCCCGCTCTATCCCCTATCTGCATTTTGGAAAATTAGATCACAACACTGTGTCCCTCCTCCCACCTCACAATCAAAAATTGAAATGTGAGGATCCAGTACAGAAAATAGTGCAGTATTGGTCTGAGATATTGGAATTTTATTTTACCTCAGGTGGGGGAGTCCAGAACTAAAGGGCGTAGATTTAGAGTGAGAGGGGAAACATTTAAAGGGACCTAAGGGGAAACTTTTTCACACAGAGAGTGGTGTGTGTATTCAATGAGCTTCCAGCGGAAGTTGTGGAGGCTGGTACAATTACAACATTTAAAAGATATCTGGATGGGTATATGAATAGGAAGGGTTTGAAGGGATATGGGCCAAGATCAGGGATATGGGCCAAGATCTGGCAAATGGGACTGGATTAGGTTAGGATTTCTGGTCAGCATGGATGAGTTGGACCAAAGGGTCTGTTTCTATGCTATACATCTCTATGACTCTATGACTGCTTAGGGTTGGTGGACTGGTCCATATTCAATAACCCAAATTCAACGAGTATTGCACTACCGTCTCAACATCATTAGGAAGTGTGTTGGAGACTGCCAGCTGAAGAATTTAATCCAAATGTTCTCAAACCATAAACCATTGATAAACAGGGAAATCCACTCCCTGCTGAAGTCTAGGTCTGAGGCTTTCAAGTCGGGCAACCCTGACCTATACAGAAAATCCAGGTACGACTTTCATAAGGCCATTAGAGATTCCAAGAGACAATACCAAATGAAGCTTGAAACCCAGATTAATCACACAGACAGCCCTCATTTGTGGTCAGACTTACACAAAGTAAAGTTGGTCAGAATCACGGATGACGCTATATCTCTACCCAATGAGTTCAATGCATTCTACACTCGCTTTGAACAGAAGGTCAGTGAAACAATGTCACCCAACTCAACAGCCTCAGATGTACCTGTACCCAGCGTCATGGCTGCAGATGTCAGTTTGGCCTTCTTGACATTGAACCCATGGAAAGTGACTGGCCTGGATAGATTCCCCCCGCTGTGCATTCAGATCCTGCATGGACTCACTGGCAGGAGTATTAGCTGACATTTTTTACCTCTCCTTACTCTAATCATTCTGATGCCAAAGAAAAATCAGACAACATGTCTTAATGACAACTCGCCGATGGCTCTGACATCCATTATTTTGAGAGATTATTCATGGCTCATATCAACTCCAGCCTCCCAGATTGCCTTAATGCTTTGCAATTTGCCTACTGTTGCAACAAGGCCACTCATCCCTGGACCATCTGGATAACGAAGATACCTACGCTCCTACATATTGACTAAAGCACCTCTGTTGACACCATAGTTACAAACAAACTCACCTCTAACTTCCGAGACCCAGGCCCATAACTGGATCCTTGATTTCCTGACTCATAGACCGCAATCAGTAAGAATAGGTGACAACACCTCTTCCATGATAATCCTCAACACTGATGCCTCACAAGGCGTACTCAGCTCCCTGATGTACTCCTAATATAGTCACAATTTTGTGGCCAAATTCCACCCCAACTCCTTTTACACATTTGCTGATGATACCATCGCTGTAGATTGGATCTCAAACAACAATGAGACAGAGTACAGGAAAGAGATAGAAAGCTTAGTGACATGGTGCAAAGACAACAATCTCTCTATCAACGTCAGCAAAAAGAAGGAGCTAGTCAGTCACTTTAGGAAGTGGAGTGGAGGGCATACTCCTGTCTGCATCAATGGTGTCGTGGTGGAGATTTATTTATTTATTGTCATGTGTAATTTGTTAGAAAATATGTTGAAGAGTGTTAAATAGTGTCGCCACACTCGGGCACCATCTTAAAATACATAAAATTCAGCCAAACCATAGAATATAAAGACAGAAGAATAAAGAGATAAAGAAAGAGTGTTTGACTTTAAAGTCCTTCTTGTTCAGTGCTCCACCATGGACCGCAGTCACCAATCCCCTTCACCACTCCATTGCCTCTGGAACGAAACTCACCACTCTTCAGGGCCATCTTGCTTTCACTGATGCCCACGCCACTATGAGTCCTTGATTTACCTCATCAATGTAGAAGCCACCACTGCTGCCGGCTACTGCACCAGCCCAAACTTGAGTTCGCCACTGCCATGAGTCTGCTTCAGGCCCACTTCGCTGCTGCAGCAGCAGCTGCCGATGTCGTTGGGTTTTGTGCTGGACTCAAACTCGCCTCTGCCTCTATGAGTCTGCACTACACATGGACGCAGATGGTTGAAAGCGTTAAGTTCCTGGGAGTAAGGGTCACTAAGAATTTGTCCTGGTCCGCCCACGACGATGCGAAGGTCAAAAAGGCACAAGACTTTACTTCTTCAGGAGGCTAAGAAAATTCTGCAGGTCCACAAAGATTCTTACTCATTTTGATAGATAAACCACAGAAAGCATTCTTTCTTATTGCATCACAGCGTGGTATAGCAATTGCTTTTCCCAAGATCGCAACAAACTACAGAGACTTGTGAACACAGCCCTGTCCATCACGCAAACCAGCCTTCCATCTGTTGACTCCATGTTGCTTCCTGCTGCTTTGGGAGAGGAAGCAATACCCCGGTTATGTGCTCTTCCAGTCTCTTCCATCAGGCAGAACATAAAAAAGTTTGAATACATGTATGAACAATTTAAAGAATAAGGATTCTGGGTAATCCAAGATGGAGGATGGGAACATTTCTGGCTGTAACAGCTACTCCTCTTTTTGAGGTATTTTAGGTGCTGGAGGAGCAGCAATTACAGTTTTATATGCTTTTGCATTGTTTTGGAACCTTGGAAAAAAAAAGTCAAAACAACAGCAGTTTTAAAAGGGAGAAGAACAGAAAAAAGAAGCACATGGTGAGGTCATTGCAGGAGAGAGAGAGAGAAAGAACTTGTACAGTTACTGCCTTTGATGTATGAAATCGTGTGCTGCTGGACATTGGAGTGCATCTGGGAAAATTATAAAACAGTGAAATTCACAACTGATCTTGGAGGAACTGTTGGGCGAAGTTCACGGCACAGAATCAGATAAGTTCATCGTTGTTTTGAGTGTGGCCTACAGAGAATCTGCAGTAGTGAGTAGAGTGGGTTCTTTCTTGATTATATGTTTTTGGAGATATGTCTCTTGATTAAACTTAAAATATAAGCCATAACTATTAATTTAAGTTGGGGCAGTGTTTGTAGAGGAATAAGATGGTGTTATTTTCTGGGTCTGTATATTGTGAAGGCACAAAAATGGCCTTTAATAGAGTGATATGTACTTCTTGCCAGATATGGGATTTTTGATAAGGGATAGCATTACAGCTGTGCTGAGGGAGGATATTTCCGGAAATATATCCAAGGAAGTTATTTGGGTGGAACTGAGAAATAAGAAAGGGATGGTAACCTTATTGGGATTGTATTATAGACCCCGTAATGGTCAGAGGGAAATTGAGAAACAAACTTGTAAGGAGATCTCAGCTATCTGTAAGAATAATAGGGTGGTAAAGGTCGAGGATTTTAACTTTCCAAACATAGACTGGGATGCCATAGTGTTAAGGATTTCGATGGAGAGGAATTTGTTAAGTGTGTACAAGACAATTTTCTGATTCAGTATGTGAATGTACCTACTAGAGAAGGTGCAAAACTTTACTTACTCTTGGGAAATAAGGCAGGGCAGGTGACTGAGGTGTCACTGGGGGAGCACTTTGAGACCAGCAACCATAATTCTATTAGATTTAAAATAATGGTGGAAAAGGATAGACCAGATCTAAAAGTTGAAGTTCTAAATTGGAGAAAGGCCAGTTTTGACAGTATTAGGCAAGAACTTTCGAAAGCTGATTGGGGGCAAATGTTCACAGGTAAAGGGATGGCTGGAAAATGGGAAGCCTTCAGAAATGAGCTAACGAGAGTCCAGAGAAAGTATATTCCTGTCAGGGTGAAAGGAAAGGCTGGTGGCTATAGGGAATGCTGGATGACTAAACAAATTGAGGGTTTAGTTCAGAAAAAGAAGGAAGCATATGTCGGGTATGGACAGGATAGATCGAGTGAATCCTTAGAAATGTATAAAGAAAATAGGAGTATACGCAAAAGGGAAATCAGGAGGGCAAAAAGAGGACATGAGATAGCTTTGGAAAGTAGAATTAAGGAGAATCCAAAGAGTTTTTACAAATGCATTAAGGACAAAAGGGTAACTGGAGAGAGAATAGGGCCCCTCAAAGATCAGCAAGGTGGTCTTTGTATGGAGCCACAGAAAATGGGTATTTTGCATCCGTATTTACTGTGGAAAAGGATATGGAAGATATAAACTATAGGGAAATAGATGGTGACATCTTGCAAGACGTCCATATTACAGAGGAGGAAGTGCTGGATGTCTTGAAACAAAAAAAAGTGGATAAATATACAGGATGGGATCAGGTGTACCCTAGAACTCTGTGGGAAGCGAGAGAAGCGATTGCTGGGCCTCTTGCTGAGATATTTGTATCATCGATAGTCACAGGTGAGGTGCCAGAAGACTGGAAGGTGGCTAATGTGGCGCCACTGTTTAAGAAAGGTGGTAAGGACAAGCCAGGGAACTATAGACCAGTGAGCATGATGTTGGTGGTGGGCAAGTTGTTGGAGGGAATCCTGAGGGAGAAGATTACACATATTTGGAAATGCAAGGAATGATTAAGGATAGTCAACATGGCTTTGTGCGTGGGAAATCATGTCTCACAAACTTGATTGAGTGTTTTTAAGATGTAACAAAGAGGATTGATGAGGGCAGAGCAGTAGATGTAATCTATATGGACTTCAGTAAGGTGTTCGACAAGGTTCCCCATGGGAGACTGATTAGCAAGGTTAGATCTCATGGAATACAGGGAGAACTAGCTATTTGGATACAGAACTGGGTCAAAGGTAGAAGACAGAGGGTGGTGGTGGAGGGTT
>NC_057729.1:7778090-7858179 GCF_004010195.1 Chiloscyllium plagiosum | reverse complement strand
GGGCTGTTTTCCCTGGAGTGTCGGAGGCTGAGGGGTGACCTTATAGTGGTTTACAAAATAATGAGGGGCATGGATAGGGTAAATAGGCAAAGTATTTTCCCTGGGGTCAGGGAGTCCAGAACTAGAGGGCATAGGTTTATGGTGAGAGGGGAAAGATATAAAAGAGACCTAAGGGGCAACTTTTTCACACAGAGGGTGGTAAGTGTATGGAATGAGCTGCCAGAGGAAGGGGTGGAGGTTGATACAATTGCAACATTTAAGAGGCAGTTGGATGGGTATATGAGTAGGAAGGGCTTGGAGGGATATGGGCCAGGTGCTGGCAGGTGGGACTTGATTGGGTTGGGATATCTGGTCGGCATGGACGTATTGGACTGAAGGGTCTGTTTCCATGCTGTACATCTCTATGACTCTAATAACTTCTTCCCCACTGTTATCAGACATTTGAATGTTTTAATGTTAATGTTGATCTCTCCCTCTCTCTGCACCTTCTCTGTAGCTGTAAACTGTATCCTGCACTCTGATCTATTACTCTAAAACACTTACCTGATACAATCTGTCTGGATAGCAGCAAAACAACACTTTTCACTGTATCTTGGTAGGTGTGACAAAAATAAATCAACATCAAACTCAGGCAAATATGTAATGACCTTGTGGGGAGCTGACAGCACAGATTCCACTTGCAGAATCAGAGGAGGCCTTACAAAATATTGTCGATCAAGTAAGATCAATGGTCTGGCTGGACAATCATTATTTCAGTGTAGATGGGAGTTGCACATGCTGACTCTGAGATACCCATTGTAGCCGATTCAGAAGGAATTGCCCAGCTAATTGAATTTCCGCTGAGCAATTCCTTTATTCCAGAACTCTTCGAAAATCTCCATTCATGTTTCTCATTTAAATTTCTGATAAAATTAAATAAAGAAGTTACTCAGGAAATTTAGCCTATTAAATATATCGTTGCTTGTTGTAAAAAAGGGATTGGTCTCCCTTCCTCTGGCTGTTCTGTGCTATCAAAGCATTGTGAGATTAAAAGTATGCTTCCACATTTCTGAGGGAACCCTGAACAGACTCCACCCAAGAAAAACAAAGATCGCTTTTTTAGTAAAGAAACAAGAGCCAGAGAAACAATCTGTATGAGATTGATCTGTCACACGTAGGAAAATCTGGACCTGTATGTTTTGTTCATACAGACTGAATATTAACACCAAAAATAAATGCTATCTTGAAGAAATATATTAGCAAAAAAAACTGGACTGGAGACTAAAATTGATGGAGTCTCACTGGAACAAGTAGATAAGTTTATCTGTTTAGAACAAAGGATAACAGGACATCGTGGATGTGATGCTGAAATCAGAGAGATAATAGAGATAACCAGAAACAATTTTGTGAAGATTAGATTTCCTTAGATTCCCTACAGTGTGGAAACAGGCCCTTTGGCTCAATCAGTCCACACTGACCCTCCGAAGAATAACCCACCCAGACCCATTTCCCCTCTGACTAATGCACCTACACTAGGTTAGTAGTTAGGAAAACACTATGGGCACTTCAGCACAGCCAATTCGCCTGACTTACACATCTTTGGACTGTGGGAGGAAACCCACACAGACACAGAATGTGCAAACTCCACACAGATATTTGCCTGAGGCTGGAATCAAACCTGGGAACATGGAGCTATGAGGCTGTAGTGCTAACCACTGAGCCACCATGCTGCCCCTGAAGCAAATGTTAACAACAAGAAACCTCAGGCTTGTAAGAAGGTAAAACTCATAAGATGTTATGTTCTATTTGTTTTCCGTTATGCCTGAGAATTCTGGACAATAGTCTGTGCAAGGAAATAGAGGAGAAGAGGGAGCAGTTGCAATCTTTAGTGGTGTAAATGTAATTCAAAATACATCGACATATTCTATTATATGTGCAATATATCAAAAGTGTGCTTGTGCTAAATTTTGGCATGTAAGCACAGTTTTGTGACATTCACAAGTTTCGTCCTATCCATTTGTTACAGTGCATTAAGCTTGCTGTCTGTGGAAGGTGTAATGTGGTGCCCAAGGCTTTTGAGGCATGTAAATCAATCACATTTATACGGCATGATAAACAGTCCCCGTTTCTTGATAAACAGCTGACAACCTCTTCCAATGCCTTGTACAAAACATATTTCTTTTGGAATTACCCAGCCATGAAAAGCTTCTCTTGCCATAATGTAAATATTGAACTAGCATTTTTCTAACTGTATGAACAAAACTCAAAAATATTTACCACTTTTCCTTCCTCAGCATATATCTTCTGCTTTTCCTCTTCTGTGAGAAATCACAAAGCAACCATAAAATCTATGTTCATAGTTCAAAATTTTGCATTAAGCTATGGTTAGCATGCTGAAAATAATTGGGATTAATGGGTATTTTTCAGGTCGGAATGATGTAACTGGAGTTGTGCCACAATGACTTGTCCGAGGGTCTCAATTATTTGCTATCTGCTAATTTTTGGAGGACGGAGCAGGGTGTAATGTATTCAGATTTCCTGATGATACAAAAATAGGTAAACATCCATTTGTAATGAGGATATAAGGAATATACAGGATCATTTGAGTGAGCAGGGAGTTGGCAACTGGAGTTAAATGTAGGAAAATGTGAGGTCATGCACTTTGGCAGGAAGAATCAAAATACAGACTATTATTTAAACAGAGGGATACACAAATAAAAGTTTAGTAGAGAGGGATCTGGGTGTTCTTGTGTACATGAAACACAAAACTTTAGCATGCAGATGCAGTAAGTAATTGAGAAGGAATGGAATTTTGGACTTTCTTGCTCAGGGATTGAGTCTTATTATAACTCTACAGCATATTGGTGAGGCTGCACTTGGAGTAATGTGTAGAGTTTTGCTTCCTGCATTTTAAAAAAAAGTTAAAGTGTCACTTTTATGTAGCTCCAAAGAGATTTGCTAGGCTGATTTCTGGAGCTGACTTATTAGCAACAGCTAAACCAATTAGACCTTTGTTTGAGTTTAGAAGGGTGATGGGTGACCTTACTGAAACATGCAAGATGTTGACAGCATAGATGTTGAGAAGATATTGCCACGAGTGGGGAATTTTAAATTAGAGGACCTATTTACTGAATAAATTGGCACTCAATTAAAGAGATGTGAAAGAATGTTTTCTCTTAGAGGGTAGCAAATATCTAGAATTCTCGACCCCAGAGAGTTGTAAGGGCTCGATCATTAAAAGTATTTTGAGGAGGTGGATAGATTTTTGAAATGTTGAAGAGTTGAGGGCTATGAGAAACTGGGACAAAAGAGGAGTTAAGACTTCAGGCTGAGCATCCTTAATCTCATAAAATGGTAGGGCAGACTTGAGGGATCAAGTAGCCTACTCCTGCTCCTTATGTCAAACTTTTAAAACTAGAAAGAAATAACGTCCCTTCCCATTACCCAACTCCCTTCCCAACCCCCACCACCCCCCCCACTCCTCCCAGCCACCAACCGGATTCATTCCACCCATTGAACAACCAGGTTGTACTTTCTACCTGTCTTCACCTATCCCCATCTCACCATCCTGCCCCCACCCCCCACTTTATCTACAGCTCCAGTCCTGAAGAAGGATTACACCTGAACACCCGAAATGTCGACTTCTCCATTTCCATATGCTGCTTGGCTTGCTGTGTTCTTCCAGCCTCCTGCTTGTCTATTTTACAACCAGAAAGCAATATTAATTTAAATAGTTCTCAAAGAAAGAACTTCACCTCCCACTTACATCAACTCCAATGGTAAGATTTCTTCCTGTTATTTAAATCAAACACCAGTGAGATAGAAAACCTCTGACCAGCAAGTGAAAAAACTGCAGTGCTCAGCATGATTTCACATGTGGCCTGGAGCAATAACCCTGATCGTGGCTTGCTTACAGAACAAAAGAAAATAACTTGCATTTATTAACAGCTTTTATGACTTCAGGACATCCCAAAGCATTTCACAGCAAATGAACCACTTTTTCAAAGTATGGTCATTATGGTAACATAGGAAACACAGCAGCCAATTTTTGTACAGCAAACTTGCAAAAACAGCAATGAGATAATGAGCACATAAGCAGTTTTAGGTTTTGAGGGATGGATTTTGGCTCAGATATCAGGAAGAACTCCCCTGCTCATCAGCAATTAGGACCATGGGATGTTTTGTACCTATTTAAGGTTAAAGTTGTAGCTGGAAGCTGACGCCTCTGATGGTATAATATTCCACTGTATTGCACTGAGCCTTGAGAATGTGCCTAAATGTTTAGGGCAGAGCTTGAATCTATAATCACTAATACAAAAGCCAGTGTGCTACCATTGAAGCAAGGCTAACACCTATAAGTCTAAACAGTCCGCCATACACAATTAGTAGTTCAATTATCTTATAAGTGAGTTGTCTCGATAGCTGAGTTGGTAAGGTTACTGCCAAGAGCAGCATTTATCCATTCAGACCTAACAGATTCTAGCGTTCCAAACCAGCTTGTACTAATTTAGCTGCTCTCAGCAATTACAATGGTATAGCTGAGAAAATGACTACTCCGCTATTTGAAAAGCTTTCCAAAAAATTAGTCAGAAGTTTCTACTCACGATTGCCATCTAGAAATTCCTCTTATACAAAATTGGACAAGGCCATGATTGGTCGTAGCTGTAATAGTCAAATAGTTGACATCACATCTGAATAATGACCATTTAGACAAGTTACTGAAGGATAATCGTGCCCATAGATTCAGGGAGTCAAGGGGACAAAGTTGAGGGGGAAAGAAAAATTGTCCTTGAAACAATCACCTCATCAATAAGTAGCTGTAGCTTTCTATTCATTGGAAAATGGCCTTTTTCTGATATTTATTTCAGCAACTTAATTAACAACAGTGATTAATCAAAGCAACAACACAACATTTAACAATCCTGCAGGAAAAGTACAGCGTTTTGAATAGTTAAAAAGTAAATGATTGCCACTTTTACTACATATGCTGATGCTTGCAAAACTGCCACTCTGTGACTCAGTGTTAATGTCATACCTGGATAATGGATGAATAGGGAAAGGGCAAATACATAATAATGGGGCTATATATCTAAACCAGCTAGACTGGGACAAATTTAATATTTTAATGAATTGATATCACTTTTCAAAAGTGTAGAAATTAAGCATTTAACAATGATGCTTGCTTAAAGGGGATTAAAGACTTGGAGATGTGCTTCCCTTTCAATGTACACTCCATGCCTTTGTGAAAATATTGACTTACAGATAGTGCTTTGAAAATAAACTATTTTTAATCCAGTTTCTGCCCAGTGGAGACCCTTATATTAACTAGATGTACCTCATATCACAGCAGAAATACTCTCATGAAGAGCCAGGTCTCGCACCTTCAGAGTCTGCTGGAGAGGCATACACATCTATACTCAATCGTCCCAGCCATTGGTCTTTAGGACCAAAGGGGGTGGAAGCAGGGAAGCTGGAAGCACTAGATCAGAAGGAGATGGGGAGCTGACCAGCCGGAGAGAAAACCACATCAACCCCCTCAGAGGATTTCATTCAGGACACTGATTTCCACCAGGACTGACCCCATCTGACTCCTGGAAATTCATTCCATGGAGAATCGACTTGGACCTTGTTATGTCTGGCCTGTCCAGTCACAAAGGCCTCTGGGGTCTCCCTACCAAACCTTCGGGACCAGAGGTCTTCAATGCCAAACAGGCTGCCCTCATTGCAAGTGTGGAGCTAGAGAGTACACTAAGACATAGAAGAAAATGAGGACTATAGATGCTAGAGAGTCAGAGTTGATAAAGCATGGGCTAGAAAAGGCACAGCTACCTTTCCCCTCGCCCCACCCCCTCTAGTTATTTATTTCTCAGCCCCCTTCCCCTTCCTCAGTCCAGAAGAGGAGTTACACCTGGAACGTAGACTCTTGCTCCTCAGATGTTGCCTGACCTGCAATGCCTTTTTCAGTGCCATGCCAACAGTACACTAAGACAGAGTGAGAGAGAGGGGAACAAGAAGTCATAGTAGTAGCGGGTGACAATGCAATGTAATTGACTTGGCATTTTCTCGTAAATGTGACTGATTTGACTTTGCATCTAGTTGTTTGCTGAATAGAATTAGAGTCACAGACCATGTTCCTTGGATGGTGGTCTGTGCTCAGAACCTGCTGCATCAGTTTGAAGCAAAAGGAAAAATGTGTTTTCATGGTGTTGGATCATGCTGACAGCTATGACAATGTGTCCAAAAGTGGAGCTGTCAGTAAGTTGTTAAGCATTGCTTGTGGCAGGGAAGTGGCAGATGGAGAGAGTGGGTTGAGGTCATGGGGAATATATTTGAATGTCTGGGGAATAGGGACCCCCACAGGTCCTTGTGCTGTATAGTTCATGTGTCTCTGTGTGATATACTTTCCCTTTAAAAACCTGAACATCAATGGATCCTGCAGCCCCCTCCATCACAGGTCAAGTCACTTACCCCATCTACTTTGAGTGTGGTCACAGACATTTTTTTCCCGTTGTACAATTCTGATTTCCAAATAATTGAAGGTGACAATGAGCACTCCTTGGTTCGTGGCTTCTAGCCTCTGTCTGAACATGTCAAGAAAAAGGGTAATGAACCTAGATCATGGATCAATATTTGGAGCTACGATGTTGTGGCCATTACGGAGACTCGGATATCACAGGGGGAGGAATGTTTGTTGGATGTTTCAGGGTTTAGATGTTTCGAAAGGAATAAGTAGGGAGGTGAAAGAGGTGGGGGATTGGCATTATTAATCAGGGGTAGCATTAGAGCTGCAGAAAGGGAGGTCGTTGAGGAGAGTTTGTCTACTGAGTCAGTATGAGTACAAGTCAGAAACAGGAAAGGAGCAGTCACTTTATTGGAGTTTTATATAAACATCCCAATAGCAACAGTGACACAGAGGATCAGATTGGGAGGGAGATTTTGGAATGGTGCAGAAGTAACAGGGGTGTTGTCATGGGTGACTTCAACTTCCCTAATATTGATTGGAACCTCCTTTGTGCAAATAGTTCGGATGGAGCAGACATTGTTAGGTGCGTCCAGGAAAGATTCCTGATTCAGTATGTAGATAGGCTGAGTAGAAGGGAATTCATATTGGATTTGATGTTTGGAAAAGAACTAGGTCAGGTGTCAGATCCTTCGGTGGGAGAGTATTTTGGTGGCAGTGATCACAACTTCCTGGCTTTTACTATAGTCGTGAAGAGGGATAGGAGCAGACAGTATGGGAAAATATTTAGTTTGGGGTGGGAGAATTACAATGCTATTAGGCAAGAACTGTGGAGTATAAATTGGGAGCAGATATTTTCAGGGAAATGCATGACAGAAATGGGGAGGTTGTTTAGGGAGCACTTGCTGCGAGTGCTCGATAGGTTTATCCTACCGAGGTAAGGAAAAGATGGTAGGATGAAGGAACCTTGGATGACAAGAGATATGGAACATCTAGTCAAGAGGAGGAAGGAAGCTTACTTAAGCTTGACGAAGCAAGGATCAGACAGGGCTCTAGATGGTTACAAGGTAGACAGGAAGAAATTGAAGAATGGAATTCGGAGAGCAGGGGCATGGAAAAGCCTTGGCAGGTAGAACTAAGGAAAACCCCAAAGTGTTCTACACTTACGTGAGGAATAAGAAAATGGCCTGGGTGAGAGTCGGGCCGATCAGGGATGGTAGAGGGAATTTATGCCTGGAGTCAGAGGAAGTAGGGGAGTAGGGGATCTTATCATTAGTGAGGACAGTGTGAAACAGCGCTGGAATTTTGAAAAACCTGAGGATAGATAAGTCCCCTGGGCCAGAGGGGAGATACCCAAGGTTACTGCGGGAAGTCAGGGAAGAGATTGCTGCACCTTTGGTGATGATGTTCATGTCCCCACTGTCCACTGGAGTAGTACCAGATGATTAGAGGGTAACAAATGTTACTCCCTTGTTCAACAAAAGGACTAAGGATAACCTTGGGAATTAAAGTCTTATGTTGGTGGTGGGCAATTTATTGGAGAGGATTCTGAGAGACAGGATTTATGATTATTTGGAAAAGCGTAGCTTGATTAGAGATAAGATGAGTGTATTATGAAGTTGAAGACATGTATTGCACTTTTAAGAGAGAGTGAATGCTGTTCTGAACTGAAAGGTTATAAGCACCTGTGTATATGACTAGTTGGCAGTCTCAGAGTGTACTGGAAAATTGAAAAAATGTAACATTTGGTTGTGAAATAGATACCTAAGTTGGTTGCTGTTTTGACAACAATTCAAATTTAACTAATCAGTTTAAATATGCCCCAGGACACTAAAGCCCAATCAGGTTTAAACTTGTTGTTTTGCCAGCATTAAAACAATGAGATGATCTGATGTAGGGGATATAAAAGTGCAGGCATTTTGAAAATTGCAGAGAGAGCAACTGCCATTGAGAGAGACCTATCAAAGGTACCTTTTTATGTTCACATTAAAATGAAAGAAGACGTCCCAGGGAGATCTCTATCCAGAAGAAAACAGACACCAAAGATGACAGCTGCTGTGTAATTTTGAAATTAAGTTGGTGTAATTTTAATAAGTGTCTTATTGGAACAGCATTTTATTATAGAGTTGGAGGCAGGTAATAAGCAATTAAGAGAAATGGGGGTTTAGAGTTATAAATAGTTGTTGTTTAATGTTCACTTAAAGAATAAATTGATATTATTTTCTTTAAATAGTGGAATTTGGGAGTTCTCTGTCACTCATACTTTAACAGATTACAAGGTGAGGTGAGCTTTTCTGGCTGTTTGGTTTAATTAACAGAATGGTTCACTGCTGTGTCATAACAAGGGGCAGATTATGCCTCACAAGCCATATTGAATTCTTTGAGGATGTGACAAAACACATGGGTGAAGATAGAGCAGTGGATGTGACGTATATGAATTTTAGCAAAGTGTTTTATAAGTTTTCACATGGTAGTCTTTTTCAGAAAGTAAGGAGACATGGAATACAGGGAATTTTGGCTGTCCAGATACAAAATTGGCTGGTCCTTAGAAGACAGAGGGCAGTAGTGGATGGAAAGTATTCAGCCTGGAGCTGGGTGACCAGTGGTGTTCCGCAGGGATCTGTTCTGGGACCTCTGTACTTTGTGATTTTTATAAATGACTTGGATGAGAAAGTGGAAGGTTGGGTTAGTAAGTTTGCCAATGACAAGAAGGTTGTTGGAGATGGTTATTGGATGCCACATTGTGTAGTGTGGATGTAATTTGCCAAATGTGAACCCAAACCTGGATTTTGTCCAGGTTTGACTACATTTGGATGTAGTTTGGTTCTGTATCTGAAAAATCGCAGATTGGTGCTGAACATTGTGCAGTGGCAGTCCTTAGTAAACATCCCCACCCTGACCTTATAATGGAGGGAAGGTCACTGATGAAGCGACTGAAGATGGCTGCACCTAGGACACTACTCTGAGGAACTCCTGCAGACATGTCCAGGGGCTTAGATGACTGACCACCAACAACCACAACCATTTTCCAATGTGCCAGGTATGACTCCAACCAGCGGAGGGTTTTCCTCCGCATACTCATTGATTCTAGTTTTGCTAGGGCTCCCTATGCCACACTTGGTTGAATGCAGCCTTGATATTAAGGGCAGTTACTATCACCTCTTTTGTCTATGTTTGTACCAAGGCTGGAATTAGATCAGGCCCTGGTAGAATGCAAAGCAAACATCGGTGTGCAGGTAATTGCTTAGCAAGTGCTGCTTGATAGCACCGCTGAGGGCACCTTCCACCTCCTTATTGATAATCGAGAGTACATTGATGAGGTGGGGGTTGGATTTGTCCTTTTTTATGTACAGGACCAGGGCAATGTTTTATACTTTGGGTAGATGCTAGTGTTCTAGCAGTGCTGGAATAACATGGCTAGAACCAATTCATGTACTGGGGTACAAGTTCTTGTTACCGTTGTGGGAATATTATCTTTGCAGAATTCAATGTCTCCAATTGGCTTTTGATAGCATGCATCGAATTGACTATATACTATGATCTGTGATGTTGGGGACCTCTGGAGGAGACTGAGATGGATAATTGACTCTACACCTGATTTTTAGATATGACTGGTGCTGATCCTGCATGTCTTCCTGCATTGATCGATGACCTACGATTGAATGCACACTCATCTGCCCCAAAACTGAATGTAAAATTCAATCATATTATGATCACTGCTACCTTAGTGTGCCTTCAGTGTAATCCAAAGATGTGCAGGTTAGGTGAATTGGCCATGTGAATTGCCCATTGTGTTCAGGGATGTGTTGGTTAGGTGCATTAGTCAGGGGTAAATGTAGAGTAATAGGGTAGGGGAATGGGTCTGGGAGGGTTACTCTCAGAGGGTGGTGTATACTTGTTGGGCCAAAGGGCCTGTTTCCACACACTGTAGGGATTCTATGATCTTCATAAATGAATTAATCCTTTCTTGTTACACAGTACCAGGTCTAGTATAGCCTGTTTTCTTGTTGGCTGCAGAATCTGTTTTTCTAAGAAGCAATGCAAAAAACATTTCCTCTTCTAGGCTCTTTTTACCCAACTGATCAGAAAACTGATGAGTGTAGGAGCAGAAGAAGACCATTTGGCTCATCAATTTTGCTCTCCCATTCCCTGAGATTCCTGACCTGATAATAAAAACAGAAATTGCTGGAAAAGCTCAATGGAGAGAAAACAGAGTTAATGTTTCAGGTCCAGAGATCCTACTAAGGAATCCACCTAGCCTGCATATCCATGAACAATTTAGCATGGCCAATCAGCTAACCTGCACATCTTCAGGTTGTGGGAGGAAACTCACACATATGGGGAGAATGTGCAAACTCCACACAGACAGTTACCTGAGGGTAGAACGGAACCTGGGTCCCTGTCATTGTGAGGCAGCAGTGCTAACCACTGAGCCACCATGCTACGTCAGGGTTGGTCTGGATGTTTCAATGAAGATCAGAAACATTTTGGAGGGGATGACAGAGGTTGAAATAAGCAGACTATTATTACTCCAACTGCCCCCTCCCCCAGCAAAATGAACTGAGTATTGGGTGGTCTTCACCAATGGACCTTGGGCTCCATGTGCCCCAAACCTGATTTGAAAAAGGCTTATGCCAGAAACGTCAATTCTCCTGCTCCTCAGATGCTGCCTGACCTGCTGTGCTTCTCCAACTCTGCACTCTCGACATGGGGTAGGACACGTGCACACACACACACACACAAATCTCTATCCCAAACACACAGCAAAACACTGAATCCTGTGCTAATATCATTCAATCAAATTTGTCATGCATGATTTCATGAAGCCATGCTCATTCTGCTTGATTTTCAAATGGACTTTGAAATGCATTGCTATTGCGTCCTTTAAAATAGTCACACACACTTTCTTAATGAGAGATGTTATGTTAACTGGCCTATAGTTACCTCCTTTATTTCTCATCTTTTTGAATAAATGTGTTACATTGGCAGATTTTCAATCCATTTCTGGAATCAAAAGATTCTTGGAAGATTACTACCAGTCCATCTATTAGCTTCATAGTTATTTCCTTTAGCCATCTTAGGATGCATTCCATCATTTACCCTTCAATTGTTTTCCCTAATTATAGTTTTTGTGTTTATATCCTCTCCCCTTTTTCCTCTTGATTATTTAATATCTTTTGGAAGGATATTCGTATTCTCTACTGTGAAAACTATCATGATTGATTTTTATTTGTTTCTAAAATATTTATTCCACCCATCCACCATTTCCTGGTTCATCATTATTCGTTACCCGACTCCAGTGACTAAGGGGCCTGCATTTACTTAGGCTTCCATGTTCCTTTTTTTATACTGAAAGAAGTCTTTCTGATCCATTTTGGTATTACTTGCTGATTTACCCTCACAGTTTATTTTCTCCCTCTTTATTACTTTTAATCACCTTCTCTTGTTTTTGATACTTCTTCAATGACATGGTTTACCATGAATCTTTCCCATATTGTATTTGTTAAAAAATGTGCAATTTGATATTATCTTTAACTTCCTTGGTTAACCATGGTTGGTTTACCTCTTTTCTAGAAACATTCATCATCACTGGAATATGAACTTGTATGATGCTATTTTCTTAAAAGTTTGCCTTGTTCATCAATTGGTAAATACTTCTCCTACTTCATTCCAGACAACTCTGCCCTCATTCTTTTGTAATTAACCTTATGTGAATTTAACATGATTGTTTCTGAACCAACATTTTCATCCTCAAACTGGATGTTGAATTCTTCCAACCTGTGGTCACAATAGTTTAGGAGACCTTTTACTCTGAGATAATTTAGTAAGTCTGTCTCATTGCATATTTACAAGATCCAAAACAGCCAGATTTTGCCAGTCCACATGTAAATTAAAATCTCCATACTCATTCATTGCCACACCTTTCTGAAAATGTCCCATTATTACTTCTTTTTAGTTGCGTTCTATGGTGTGGTTATGGTTTGGTAAGTTATAATTGCTTTCACAAGTGACTTCTTGTCTTTATCATTCCTTATCTCTATCAAAATTGCTTAAATAATAATTTATTAACAGCCACCCCTCCACCTTTAGTTTTAGTTTCCTGTTCTTCTTTAATCTTCCAGATTCATCAATATTCAGGTCCCAGTCTACATTATTAGGCTGCCCTGTCTCCAGAATGGCTATTGGATCAATATTATTTATTTTGATTTTCATGATTAGTTTATCTGTTTTGTTTCAAATGACATGCATTCAGATAGAGCCTTTTGTTGGTCCTTCTATAATATATGTAACGTCTCATCTTATCTATTGATTTATTCCAAGGAATGTTGGATCAACCATGATTGTAATGAATGTGGAGAAGACTTGAGGGGCTGAGTAGCCTATTCCTGTTCCTATTTCTTATGGTCTGTGGTCTTATTTGTCCTCTCTACCCTGGATGTCATGGTTTATCATTTATCACATTGGTACTTTTCTCTCCCACTTTATTTCTACTATTTGATTTGCTACATCTTGCCAAATCCCTTGGTCCCTTTGTCCCAGTATTTAGCCCTCTCTATATTCTTAGTGATGCAGCATTCTGGAACCTTGACCCCACACTCCCAAACGAACAGATCCCACTTGGCCCAGTAGAGGTGCACTTCTGCCCTGACACAGAGTTCACTTGTCCCACATCAGTCTTGGAGCCATACGTTCATTTCTCGAATCTTATTTGTCCTATGCCAATTGGCTTGTGGTTCAGATAATAATTCTGAGATTATTATGCTTGAGATTCTTTTTAATTTTGTGCCTCGCTCCTTATACTAACTATTTAGAATCTCTTTCCTTGTCCTGCCTATGTCATTGGTACCTGCATTGCCCATGACAACTTGTTCATCTTTGTCCTACCATTGCAAATTTCTTTCCCGCCCTGAGCGTATCTCCCAAAAGCTGCCACCAAGCAGTCAACATAGCCTGAACAAAAAGCAGAACCTACTAGAGAAACTCATCAGATCTGGCAGCATCTGTGGAGAGAAAGCAGAGTTAACATTTTGGATTCAGCTATCCCTTCTGCTTTCTTTACATAGGTACCTGCTGAATTTCTCCAGCAATTGTTTTAGATCATCAGCATTTAGTTCTTTGTTTTATTTTAGCATGCAACATAGCCTTCTGGACTTCCACTGTTTGCTGCAAGGAACAATGTTAAACCTCCTCACTATCCTGTCCCCTGCTCGGGCTGTATTTGTTTTTATTGCCCTGCTTGAATGACTTCCTGAACAACAATGCCATCGTCAGTTGCTTGTCCATATTGTCCACTCTTCATTCTCTTAGTGGCATTATCACTAGACTATTAATCCAGAAACTCAGCTAATGTTCTGGGGACCTGGATTCAAAACCTGGTGATGGTGGAATCTAAACTCAATTTTAAATAATCTGGAAGAGTTAAGAATCTACTATTGATCATGAAAGTATTGCTGATGTCGGGAAAAACTCATCTGGCTACGAATGCATGGCTAAGCACTCAAGAAAGACTGTTGAACTTTTAAGTTTGTTCCTTTATTTTTCGAGTTTATATGAAAAAGGATTGCAATGTTAACTATTACTTTATTTCTTTATTTTTCTACTTATTCTATGAAGGTCTGTAATGCTTAACTTTTTAACTTTCTCTCTTTTAAAATTTGTACTTTCTAGCTAAGAGTTTGTACATGAGTACTTTTGTATCTAAGATGGAGTCATGTGTGGCGACATTATATATTTTTCACTGTACTTCTGTACTTGAGTACATCTGACAATAAAATTTAAATCTGATGTCGTCAGGGAAGAAAATTTGTCATCCTCACCTGGTCTGGACTACCTGTGACTCCAGACTTACAGCAAAGTGTTTGATTCTCAACTGCCCTTTGAAATGGCCTAGCAAACCACTCAGTTGGAGGGCAGCTAGGAACAGGCAATAAATGCTGGCCAGCCCAAGTCATACAAGTGAATTTTAAAAAAAGCAAAGATAAAACTCCTTTACCTCTAGGCTCAAGTACTTGCCTCACTCATAGAAAATCTTCTTGGCCCTGACTACTGACCAAATCAGAAACCAATATCCTAAAGGGTATAATCATCTCCTGGAATCAAGTGTCCAGATAACTTACCCATCTGCCCCCAATTCAATCAAGGACCACAGAAGTAATTTAAATATACCTTGCAGCACCAGTAATGATGTGAAACTACAATTGTTGTGATCATAGGGAAAATTTATAAGTTTAAAAAGACAGAATCTAACAGAAAAGAATAACAGCTAAGACTGTGAGAAAGCACACGGTCCATAATTTAAACTGTGGTTCAAGCAGGAAGAATTTCAGGCTGTAGGTAATAGGATTTAGGAGAGGTCAGTGTTTTAGGCTAAAGTGTGGCAGATTTAAAATGAGATGAGGAAGAATTATTTATAGTGTCATAGAATCATAGTCATACAGCACTAGAAACAGATCCTTCAGTCCAACCAGTCCATGTCGAACATATTCCCAAACTAAGCTAGATTCCCCCATGCCTGCTCCTGGCCCATACCCCTCCAAACCTTTCCTATTCATGTATACATCCAAGTGTCTTTTAAATGTTGTAGTTGTACCCACATCCACCAATTTCACAAGAAGTTCATTCCTCACATGAACCATGCTCTGTGTAAGAAATTTGCCTCTTGCGTCTTTTTAAAAGACAACAGAACGAGGACATGCCGCAACCCAAAGGACTAGCCACGCTACCATACATCAAGAACATATCTGAAATGACAGCCAGACTACTGCGACCACTAGGACTTATAACAGCACACAAACCAACAGCCACTCTCAGACAACAACTCACCAAAACGAAGGACCCGATACCCAGCATGAGCAAAACTAATGTAGTGTACAAAATCCCAAGCAAGGAGTGCACAAAACACTATATAGGACAAACAGGAAGACAGCTAACAATCCGCATCCACGAACATCAACTAGCTACGAAACGACACGACCAGCTATCCCTAGTAGCCACACACGCAGACGACAAGCAACATGAATTTGACTGGGACAACACTACCATTATAGGGCAAGCGAAACAAAGAACAGCCAGGGAATTCCTAGAAGCATGGCACTCATCCACAAACTCCATCAACAAACACATAGACCTGGACCCAATATACCGGCCACTACAGCGGACAGCTGAAACTGACAACCGGAAGCGGCAGGGACAGGCCACTATAAATGCCGGAGGAAACACCACAGAAGCGCTTCACAGGAGGCTCCCAAGCACTGAGGATGTCACCTAGACAGGGGACGAAATGTTTGCAACAAAAACTTCCAGCTCAGCGAACAGAACCACAGCATAATATCTTTCCTATAACTGGGTGACCAGAACTGGACACAGTATTCCAGAAGAGGGCTCACCAATATCCTGTAAAACCTCAACATAATTTGCCAACTCCTATACTCAAATGACTGAGCATTGAAGGCAAGCTAGATAAATGCCTTTTTAACCACCCTATCTATATGTGACTCAAACTTCAAAGAATTATGTACTTGCATCCCTAGGTCCCTCTGTTCTACAACACTACCCAAGGCCCTATCATTAATTGTGTAAACCCTACCCTTCTTTATTGTACCAAAATGTAACACCTCACATATATCCAGATTGAACTCCATCTGCCATTTTTCAGCCCAGTGACGCATTTGATCAAGATCCCTTTGTAATCTTAGAAAACCTTCTTCACTGTCTTTCAAAAGGATGTGAATCTAAGGATTCACTATCCCAGATGTGTCATGGATGCCAGGACACTGAATATATTTAAGGAGGAGATGGAGAGATTTTTAATTAGCAACAGATTAAAGGATTATGGGAGCAGGCAGGAAAGTGGAGTTGAGGCCAAGATGAGTTCAGCTATGATTGTATCAAATGACAGAGCAGTCTTGAGGGGCTGAATTGATGACTCCAGCTCTTAGTTCTGATGTTCTTATGTTAAAAACAAGATATACGTTTTAACAGAGAATTCATGAATTATCCTCTTTTCATGCAATAGTCCAACTATTTGGTTTAGCAAACACAACATCCCCAGTGAAAGACACGTAAGAGCAAAGAACATGTAAGTGATAACAGGTCCTCAGTTGTAGACAGGCTTTACAGAACAAGCAGGAACAGGAACCGAATCAAGTGCAACATTCCTCAGATCGAAGTCTGAAGAGAACAGAATAATACAGAAGAAGAGGTGCTGGACATCTTAAAATGCATAAAAGTGGATAAGTCCCCAGGACCTGATCATGTGTATCCTAGAACATTGTAAGAAGCTAAAGAAGAGATAGCTGGGCCTCTTGCTGAGATATTTGTATCATCGATAGCCACAGGTGAGGTGCCAGAAGACTATTGGTTGGCTAATGTGGTGCCATTATTTAGGAATGGTGGTAAGGAAAAACCAGGGAACTATAGAACAGTGAGCATTTTGTCAGTGGTAGGTAGGTTTGTTGGAAGGAATTCTGAGGGACAAGAGTTTATATGCTTTTGGAAAGGCATGGGCTGACCAGGAAGAGTCAGTGTGGCTTTGTGAGTGGGAAATTGTGTCTCACCAACACTATTGGGTTTTTTGAAGAAGTACAAAGAAAATTGATGAAGGCAGACCAAAAGATGTTGTCTATATGGAGAAAGTGAGGACTGCAGATGCTGGCGATCAGAGTCGAGAGTGTGGTCCTGGAAAATCACTGCAGGTCAGACAGCAGCCAAGATAGGAGAGTTGATGTTTTGGGCATAAATCCTTCATCAGGAATGAGGCTTGTGAGCCAAGGGCGTTGAAAGATAAAAGGGAGGAGTGTGGGGCTGGGGGCAAGGTAGCTGAGAGTGCAATAGATACGTGAAGGTGGGGTGATGGTAATAGGCTGGAGAAAAGAGAAGAATGGATGGGTGGGAAGGAAGATGGACAGGTCTCACAGGTCATGAGGGGGGTGCCGAGTTGGAAAGTTGGATCTAGGATACATTGGGGGTGGACGGGAAATGAGGAAGCTGGTGAAATCCACATTAATCCCATATGGTTGGAAGGTCCCAAGGCGGAAGATGAGGCATTCTTCTTCCAGGCGTCGGGTGGTTAGGTGGTAGTGGAGGAGGCCCAGCACCTGCACGTTCTTGGCAGAGTGGGAGGGGGAATTACAGTGTTCGGCCACGGGGAGGTGTGGTTGCTTCTATATGGACTTCAGCGAGAAATTCAGCAAAGATCTGCATGGTAGATTAGTTAACAGGGTTAGACCACATAGAATCCAGAGAGAGCTAACCAACTGAATGCAAAATTGGCTTGACGATAAAAGATAGAGAGTGGTAGTGGAGAGTTGGTTTTTGGACTGAGGCCTGTGACCAGTGGTGTGCAGCAAGGATGTGTGCTAGGTCCACTGCTTTTGATCATTTACATAAATGATTTAAATGTGAATATAGGAGATATGGTTATTAAATTTACAGATGACACCAAAATTGGTGGTACAGCAGTGCGGAAAAAAAAGCTTATCTTATAGTACATTGGGATCTTGATCAGACGGACCAATGGTCCAAGAAGTGGCAGTTGGAGTTTCATTTAGATAAATATGAGGTGTTGCATTTTGGCAAAGCAAATCAGAGCAGGACTGTTACACTTAATGGTAAGCCCCTGGGGAGTGTTGCTGAAAAAAAGAGACCTTGGAGTGCAGGTTCATAGTTCCTTGAAAGTGGAGTCACAGGTAGACAGGATTGTGAAAAAGGAGTTGGCACTTCTGCCTTCATTGTTCAGTGCATTGAGTATATAAGTTGAGATGCCATGTTGGGACTGTACGGGACATTGGTTAGGCCACTTTGGAATACTGCATTCAATTCTGGTCTCCCTGCTATAGGAAAGATGTTGTTAGACTTGAAAGGATTCAGAAAAAGATTTACAAGAATGTTGCTGGGATTGAAGGGTTTGAGCTATCGGAAGAGGTAAAATAGGCCAAGGATTTTTTCCCTGGACCATCGGAAGCTGAGAGGTTTATAAAATAATCAGGGGCATGGATAGCCAAGGTCTTTTTCCCAGGGTAAGGGAGTCCAAAACTAGAGGGCATAGGTTTAAGGCAACAGTGAAAGGATTTAAAAGAAACCTGAGAGGCAACTTTTTGAAGCAGAGGGTGGTGCATGTATGGAAAGTGCTGCCAGACGAAGTGATGGAGGTTGGAAAAATTACAATATTTAAAAGACATTTAGATGAGTATATGAATAGGAAGAGTTTAGAGATATATGAGCCAAGTGCTAGCAAATGGGACTAGATCAGTTTAGGCTATCTGGTCGGCATGAACGAGTTGGACTGAAGGGTCTGTTTCCATGCTAGTAACTCTATGACTCCAAGAGAACACGTTCCAGAAGAAATGTTAAATTTCCAGACCATCTGAACTTGTGATGTCAGTGACTTCGAAGGACATTATGTAATGCTAAATGTTCGTAGCTATTAGTAATTAATTGTTAACTGAGGGAAAAAAAACTTGAATGAATATGTTGTGCAAGTAATGGTTCTGAAAGAATACATGTTCATTAATGTTTGAGACTGCATTATGCCCCACCCAATCAGATGATGTCATGCAGGCTTGAATGAAGCAAAGTCAGAAGAGCTTAGGATCTTGGAGACTGAAGAGCTACAGCCGAGGTATCCTCCTGATTGCTATCATCTAAGTCTTGTCAAAGACAGAGCCTTTTCTCGGTAAGACTCGCTCTTGGTTTTTCTGTACCACTGCAAACCAAGTATGCCCATAGATTTATTCAAGGAAAGAGGATCGGAGCAGCAGACAACCTCAACCACAAGTCGGGATTGATCGGCGTCACAAGATATATAATTTTTTCAAAACCCCTCACATTTCTAAAATTCCATCTCTGATGAAAGGGTTGTGGTTTCCAAAGTGCTAATTGTGTTCTTTTCCTGTCTAGGTATTGCCTGATCCAGTGCATTTTGCTTCCAGCATTTACTGTTTACATGACAGATTTCTAGCATTTGCAGTACTCTGCTTTTGAATTGAATGGAGCTACTATTGTAATTTCAGTTATATTACTGAGTTATTTACAATCTGAAAGATCATCTTTACTATCCTAAGGTGAGAGGCTATTAGAGTAGGCAGCAGTGAGGTTTGATATCAGAATCAGATCAACCAGGATCTTATCTTGGTGGAAGAGGCTCAGGATTTAAATGGCCTACTCTTATTCCTGGTTGGTATAAATGCAGTAAAAAGCTTCATTGTCCAGAAAAAAATAGGTAGCTGCTTTAAAGACTGTGAGAGCAATTAAGAACAGTATGTTTTTATAGGGGGATATGTTTCCTAGGATTGGAGCTTTGATTTGCTCAGCATTCACTGTTTGTCCTGTTGTTTTGTTTCCTTTGACTGCTTCTTGTTTAAGCTGCTGCCTCATTTTCTCTTGGTCTCTTTCATTTCCACCTGTGGCTTATTGGCACTTACAATTCCAAATGCGATGAACGGTGGTTACTTTGTATTCTAGGGAAAGAGGAAGTGAATCTGAGCAGTGATGTGAGGCAGTTAATCTAGAAAAGAAGGAAGAAACTTGCATTTGTTAGCAACTTTCCCGAACTCAGAGTGTCGCAAAGTTCAAAGTTTGTGAGAAGATTTGTAGCTCGGGTACTCGTTGCTGTGGTTCTGTTCGCCGAGCTGGAAGTTTTTGTTGCAAACGTTTCGTCCCCTGTCTAGGTGACATCGTCAGTGCTTGGGAGCCTCCTGTGAAGCGCTTCTGTGGTGTTTCCTCCGACAGGCCACTATAAATGCCGGAGGAAACACCACAGAAGCGCTTCACAGGAGGCTCCCAAGCACTGAGGATGTCACCTAGACAGGGGACGAAACATTTGCAACAAAAACTTCCAGCTTGTCACAAAGTGCTTCACTTTCTGAAGTCTAATCATTGCTGTAATTAGGAAACACAGTATTCACTTTGCATACTGCATGTTCTTTTTCGGTTTCTGGATTTCTCACTTGGATAAAGAATGTTCAGGCATGGATTTCATTATCTCCATGAAGCAAACAATGTATGTTATTTGATACCAGCTGCATCTCTTGGGTGGTATTTTCCTGAAGCTCCCTGGTTATGAACCACAGTTCTGTTGAAGTTATATGTTACTTTTTGGTTGCTGGAACTTTATACTTGCCTTCAAAAAAAGGAACAGTGAGATGTGAAAATTATTTTCTGTTCATGAATGACTTGCATTATTTTAAGAATTGATGGCAGTTCACAAATCCTGGCAGATTTAACAAAACAGTCAGTGTTTTGGACCAGTGGTCTAAAACCACCAATTATGTGAATAATTGGAATAAAAATCCAATTATCTATATCTATTTGCATATTTTCAAGAATTATAGATTTGCACTAGGCCTGAACGAGTAACTGACTAAAAACAGATTTAATTAGACATTTCAAATTTGATTGAAATCAAATAACACAGTGTATATGTAAATTTGAAATTATCATTTTAAACTATCCAATTAAGCACACAAAGGTTAAGGAATGCAAAACATACTTGTGTTTGCATATGATTAATGCTTGCCATTGGCAGACATGCCTTTTTCTATCTGAGCCTTAAGCAGTGTCATTTTCTCACTAAACCTCTCTACCTGTTCTCTTCACTAAGTTGATGCTCAAACCATAGTTCTTTGCTTAAGCATATGGGCATTTGTCTCCTTCCTTCATTCAGTGTCAGTTGTTTTAGTTCATGACATTCCTGTGAAACCTCTTAAGAAGATTTACTGAGCCAAGGGTACTTTATAAATGGAAATTGTTTTTGTATTCACATTTCATATATTGTGATAATATTCTGAATAAATAAAGTTTTAGTATAAAAGTGAAGCTAACGACAGGGTTAATTTACCAAAAATGTCAGGGGGCAGGGGAGAGCTAGAGCAGTTCAGTGTATGGGATACTTATCTTTCCCTGCTTTACACATGAATGGCATAGCAAGGGCTTGAAATTCAGCAGCATTGTGAAACCGTAGGCAAAACATTGAGGTGACAGTTGTTATGGACTAGGTCAGAGCCCCTCAAAACACTTTGAGAAAGTGGCACAGACCATAATTTTGCTAGTTGTTTTAAGCAGGTATATTGTGGATATTTCAGGAGGGATGCAGCTGGTCAAACCACTTAGTTTTAAACTAAACAGAATTTATTTAAAAGATTACCAAATGAAACACAAACAAAAGAGAACAGAATACCAAATAACTTAATCTATCCAAAAACCCAACAGATCATCCCAACTTAATGATGCTGTTCCAAATACTTGCAACAATCCCCATAAACACCGCTCGGCACAAAAGGTAAAATCCACACAGGGTCTTACAGGAGTGAAGTCAGAGGGAGGGGAGGATCAGTTTGGACCTGCTTCTTTGAATCCAGTAGCTTTTACTGCCTGACTGCTTTCAGTGAATAGCTAGTCCAAAAACCAAATCAGGCTAGAGAAAAGATGAGCTGGGAGAACTGGCGACTCCCCTTTCATTGTAAAAGTAATTTTTTTAAAACTTGAAAGCCATTTTTCTGTGGCTGTGTCTGTTAGATATAATAAAATTGGCCCTAAAACCCTTCCAACTTAGACTTTCCAGAGTCAGTGTCTTTTACGACCTCTGACAAAAAAGGCCAAGAACAACATAACCTTGATAAAGGAGCAGCATCATCACACAGTAAACATGATATTCAATATTACCTTGAAAATTCATCTTTATAACAGCATCCGTAGCTTTGCTAAGGTTGGTAAGGTTAAAGTCTTTTTAAAAGACTGAGATTATGTCATTTCAGGACATTTCACTGAAATATGACGCAGATAACCAAATGTTATTTAAAGTCTTGAAACAGGACCATATTTTCCCTATTATAGATCCAAATTTATATTTGGGCCTCATTCCCAAGTCGCTTCCAAGCTTGCCAGTTATCCAGTAGAGGGATTCGAGATGATCTGGATGCTTCCCAGTCAGGCAAATATGTAGGTCCAGTGTGGCATAGATACCCTGAGAAGTTGTGGCACATTAGAATGAAATTAATAAAAGATTTGGGCTGTATTTTGCAAGTATTGTCAAAGTCAAATGGACCAAAGTGTACATAGCACAACAGAAACTCTGCCCATGTTCTCCTCAAAGTAGCAATTTAGTTTCATCGAAAGCCCTGATTTTCATATTAGAGAGCGATCGCTACAAATAGGCATGCTGCAGTCATCCATTAGAAGGTCCATTGTAAGATGACAACAGACAAAATGCCAACATAATGGAGTATTGAGTAACGCAATGCCATTTTGGCATTACAATGGTCACCTTTAGGCAAAGTGATTAGCTTGAAATGATACCCGATAACCGCTGAAGAAAATTTTCAGCAAAAACATTTACCTATCTTTCTCTTTTGGCTGACTAATCCATCCTGCATTATTTACATTTTGGAAAAAGGATAATTTTGTTGATGAATACATTTATAGTAACGGTTAAGCTAAAGAAGTAGCCTCATTTTGTTCCTTTACCTCACCAACATCAATATAGATCATTTTTATGAACTGTCAATCTCTCAGCTCTTTAGTCCTTTCCGACCATTCTCTACTTATTAGTGGTTTTTGAGACGTATTTGGAAAAATAATATTGTGACCAATGTTCGATCAATAAGGCTTCCTACTTAATTCTTTGCTTCCTATCAGACATGTAATGGCTGTCTGGGTGTTAGTGGTGGACTTAATGTGAATCCTAATAGGTTGTAGATAATCAGGTTGCACTGGAATGAGATTGCACACAATTCTGTGCCAAGGAATGTAGGAAAATGCAATCGAAGGTTAATTAATAAATTCAAGTAGAATCATCAGAGGACTCAGCTGTAATGTTACATTCTTTTTTTGTATTTAAACATCTCTAGAACATTAATATTTAAATTGCATTCTGCTAATTCTTATCAGTGTGTATATCACAGTGTGAGGGGCTGTGAATTTAATTCACGTAATTGGAATTTAATTGGAATACCTCCATCAGTGTTCTAACTTATTTTCTGCATTTGGAAAGAGCCTGAAATCACTCCATCCAATGTGGGTTTGTGATAGTGACTCACAATTGCAGCATCCACATGTTATTTTAAAACAAAATCCCTGCAACACTGATCTATGAAATACAAAACAACGCCAGACTGTTTGTTTGTTTCTGAGCATTGGGGGAATAGTTCTCATACCTTCTAGGGATGTAAGATTTGGCAAAATAAATCAATAAAATAAACTGCAAAACTATATGCCTTAAATCGAAGCAGTACAAAGGTATAACATAAGTTTGGAGCAGGGAAGTAAGAAGTAATACATGGGTTTGAATCCTTGGAACTTTTATATTGTCCTTTCAGAAATCCATTTCTGGTATAACTGCATCACTTGGGGAGCATGGTCTATTGCTGAGGAAATTGGAATAGGTTCATTTTTTCTTGGTCCTTTCTTCCCATTTTTCATCATAAACAACTACTATCAAATGATTCATTCATCTCACAATTCCACAGGTTTCAGTGACTAGTTAAAGAATGCCTTGTTGAAGAATGGAGAAGGTATAGATACATTTTTCACATTTTCACACTCTCCTCTTACAGACTAGTCTAACGTTGGACTGGGGTGGACAGGGTCAGAAATCACATGGCACCAGGCTATGGTTTTTACTCACCAAATTTTACTCTCACAGTCTGACACTTTTAATCACCTGCAGAGTCTTATTATTCAGCCTGACACTCTACTTACACCGTTTGTATTATCTTTCGATTTCTCTGCTTTATGATCTCTCTGCCCACAAATTGTGTGCCTGTTTGCTTTTCCTCACTTCACCTGATGAAGGTGCAGCACTCCAAAAGGTTGTGATTTCAAATAAATCTGTTGGACTATAAGCTGATGTTGTGTGACTGCTGACTAGTCTAAAACAATAGTGGATTTATGTAACAATTGAAGAGAGGGGTAAGAAAGAAATAATCACATCATCAATACCTCAACCGATGTCGCTAATGTGCAGCATTCATATCATAGCCAAAATCTGGAGAGTTGCAAAGGAGTGAAAGAATCTTAGTTCTCCATGTGTCTTATCCAGCGCAGATATATCTGATCAATAGGTACTTTGGCTCTGTCCTCCAAAATCTCTCAGACCTGGTGTTGGTAGTGCATTGAAAGGAATAGAAATGAGGCAAAGTGTAGAGTATGAGAGCTCTCTAATCATGATGTGGAGGTTGCAGTATTGGACTGAGGTGGTCAAAGTCAGAAATCACACGACACCAGGTTACAGTCCAACAGGTTTATTTGAAATCACAAACGTTTGGAGTGTTGCTCCTTTGTCAGGTGATAAAGTAGGTGAAAGTGAGGACTGCAGATGCTGGAGATTAAGTCGAGAGTGTGGTGATGGAAAAGCAGAGCAGGTCAGGCAGCATCCAAGGAGCAGGAAAATTGACGTTTTGGGCAAAAGCCCTTCATCAGGAATGGAATGATGTCAGGTGATGTCTAGATATGAATGCACACATTCTATTGCCAGACACTCAGATATCCTTAATACTCTCTTGTTTCTCTGCTCAGGAAAGCTCCAGGGAGGAGACCAGCTGCAGTTGCTGGCACAGTCCAGCCTTGCACCATGGAATTCTAGCCTAAAACTCTCTTTGCAAACAGCAACGGTTCATATGCAACAAGTCATTGCCTAGATCACCCCATCACAGGAACAGTGCTGACTGAAGAATCAATCCAGAGAATGGGTGCTATGTAATGTTAGTGAGATGACCTATGTGTTAGATCCCCATGATAGAGTTAGTAGAGCCAAGCTCAACCAAGCCACTGCCACTTAAGTAGTCAATGTTCTATAGGCTACATCTTCCTGTAATGAGGTGGTTTGTTCAAACTGCCATCTCAAAACATCGCCAGAAAGAAAATTCACCCCTTCCTCAGATTGTTAAACAAACCTACCACTGTTTTAGATTAGTCTATACAAGGAGAGTGTGAAGATATGAAAAATGTATGTATTCCTTCGCCACTCTCTAGCAATGCTTTCTTTAACTAGTCACTGCAAACCGTGGAATTGTGAGATGAATCGATACGAGTTGTTTATGTAGAAAAAGAGGAAGAAAGGAAGAGAAAAAATGAACTTAGTTCAACCTCCTCAGAAATAGCCCACACTCCCCCAAGTAACTGAGCTTGCACTATCTGGAATGAATTTAAATATAAAAAACTGTCATCTAATAGTAAATAGACCAGATGACCTTTGCAGTACTGTCATCATGACCTTTCATTAAACTTTATTTAAAGTACCAATAGCCAGCTAATGTCTTCTGATAAGCTTAAAGGACAAGTCAGAAATAATTTCTTACATGGTAACCATTAATTTCAGAATAGATAAATGTCATTAAGAGAATCTCTGAAAAATAAATATTGATGTTAAATCGACAAACTTATTCACAGCTTTGTGAAAGGGAGGGCTATAGACTGTATTTGTTCTCATTTTTCCTCCTACTGACTCAGTGGTCTGTGCATGATAGTAACTACAGATTTAGAATCCCTATCATGTGGAAACAGACCATTCAGCCCAAAAGGTCTACACAGATCCACTGAAGAGCAAGCCACCCAGATTCACCAACCTATGTAATGCTTTTAAACTTGCATTTCCCATAGCTAACCCATTCATTCCTGGACACAATGGGCAATTTAGTATGGCCAATCCATCGAACCTACACATCTTTGGACGGTGGGAGGAAACCCAGGTGGACACAGGGAGAACATGCAAATTCCACGTGGACTGTCACCCAAGGCTGCAATTGAACCTGGGTCTCTGGTATTATGAGGAAGCAGTGCTAACCACTGAAATGCCATGTCTCCCATAGTCAATTATCTACAAGTGATTGGCATATTCAGATGCTCTGTGCAGCTTAGAGAGGACATTGGTTATAATAAGGTTTTCTATCACATTTTGAATTTTTCAAATTTTCATTTCCAGGATGTGGTCATTTCTAGCTTGGCCAGCATTTATTATCTATCTATATTTACTCTTGAGAAAGTGGTGATTAAACAACTGCAGTCCATGTAATATAGGTACAACCGGAGTGCTGTTAGTGACTGAACACCAATATACTTCCAAGTCAGGAGTGACAGTGGATTGGAAGGGATCTTCTTGGTCACTGTGTTCTGATGCATCTACTGCTGTTGTCCTTATAGGGGATGGAAGTTTGGAAGGTGTAGTTGAATGGGAATTAGATTTGTAGCTCCAGTTGGTTGATAGTATTGAGGTCATGAATAAGGTTTCAAGGTCACTGGAGTGTGCCGGCAGGCAGGAAGGTGTTTTGAAGTGTGTCTACTTCAACGTCAGGAGCACCCAAAATAAGGTGAATGAACGTGCAGCATGGTTTTGTACCTGGGTCTTCGATGTTGTGGCCATTTCGTAGACATGGATAGAGCAGGGACAGGAATGGTTGTTGCAGGCTCCGGGGTTTGGATGTTTCAGTAAGAACAGGCAAGGTGGTAAGAGAAGTGAGATGTGGTATTGTTAGTCAAGGACAGTGTTACAGTGTCAGAAAGGACATCTGAGGACTCATCTACTGAGGTAGTATGGGCCGAGGTTAGAAACAGGAAAGGAGAGGTCATCCTGTTGTGTGTTCTCCATCAGCCTCCGAGAAGTTCCAGAAATATAGTGGAAAGGATTACAAAGATGAATCTGAATAGGAGTGAAAGTAACAGGGTAGCTGTTATGAGGTCCTTAACTTTCCTAATATTGCTTAGAAACACTATAGTTCGCATACCTTAGATGGGTCAGTTTTTGTCCAATGTGTGCAGGAGGGTTTCTTGACACAGTATGTAGATAGGCCAACAAGAGGCAAGGCCACATTGGATTTGGTACTGGGTAATGAACCCTGCAGGTGGTAGATTTGGAGATAGGTGAGCACTTTGGTGATAGTGACCACAATTCGGTTAAGTTTACTTTAGCGATGGAAAGGAATAGGTATATACCACAGGGCAAGAATTACAGCTGAGGGAAAGGCAATCATGCTGCAATTAGGCAAGATTTAGGATGCATAGGATGGGAAAGGAAACTGCAGGAGACGGGCACAATTGAAGTGTGAAGCTTGTTCAAGGAACAGCTACTGTGTGTCCTGTAAGGCAGGGAGGAAGTGGTCGAGTGAGGGAACCGTGGTTTACTGAAGAAATTGAATCTCTTGTCAAGAGGAAGAAGGAGACTTTTGTAAAAATGACACATGAAGGCTCAGTTAGGGTACTTGAGAGTTACAAGTTAGCCAGGAAGGACATAAAGAGAGAGCTAAGAAGAACTAGGAGGGACATGAGAAGTCTTTGGTAGGTAGGAGCAAGGAAAACCCTAAGCTTTCTATGGATATGTCAGGAATAAAAGAATGACTAGAGTAAGATTAGGATCTGTCAAGGACAGTAATGAGAAGTTGTGTGTGGAGTCCGAAGTGATAGTAGAGATGCTAAATGAATATTTTTCATCAGTATTCGCACAGGAAAAAGACAATGTTGTCAAGGAGAATACTGAAATACAGGCTATTAGACTAGATGGGATTGAGGTTCATAAGGAGGAGGTGTTAGCAATTCTGTAAAGTGTGAAAATAGGTATGTCCCCTGGGCTGGATGGGATTTATCCTAGGCTTCTCTGGAAAACTAGGGCTGAGATTGTGGAGCCTTTGGCTTTGATCTTTATGTCGTCATTGTCTACAGGAATAGTGCCATAAGACTGGAGGATAGCAAACGTTGTCCCTTTGTTCAAGAAGGGGAGTCGAGACAACCTGGTAATTATAGACCAGGGAGTCTTATTTTGGTTATGGGTAAAGTGTTGGAAAGGATTACAAGAGATAGGATTTATAATCATCTGGAAAGGAATAATTTGATTTGGGATAGTCAATGCAGTTTTGTGAAGGGTAGGTCATGCCTCACAAACCTTATTGAGTTCATTGAGAAGGTGACCAAGCAGGTGGATGAGGGTAAAGTGGTTGATGTGTTGTATATAGATTTCAGTAAAACATTTGATATGGTTCCCCATGGTAGACTATTGCAGAAAATATGGAGGCATGTAATTGAGGGTGATTTAGTGATTTGGATCAGAAATTGGCTAGCTGTAAGAAGACAGAGGGTGGTGGTTGATGGGAAATGTTCATCTTGGACTTCAGTTACAAGTGGTGTACTGCAAAGATCTGTTTTTGGGCCACTGCTATTTGTTATTTTTATAAATGACCTGGACGAGAGCATAGAAGGATGGGTTACTAGTTTTCGTTAGAGAGAAAAAGGTTAAGAGGTGATTTAATAGAGACATATGAGATGATCAGAGGTTAAGATAGGGTGGGCAATGAAACCTTTCTCCTCGGATAGTGATGGCTAGCATAAGGGGACGTAGCTTTAAAGATAGGTGTAGGACAGATGTCTGAGGTAGGTTCTTTACTCAGAGATTAATAAAGGAGTGAAATGCCATGCCTGCAACAGAATTAGAATCCCTACAGTGTGGAAACAGGGCCTTCAGCCCAACAAGTCCACACTGACCCTCCAAAGAGTATCCCACCCAGACCTATACCCCTACATTTACCCTTGACTCATGCATCTAAGCTACATATCCCTGAACACTATGTGCAATTTAGCACAGCCAAATCACCTAACCTGCACATCTTTGCATTGTGGGAGGAAACCCATGCAGACATGGGGAGAATGTGCAAACTCCACACAGACAGTCAACCGAAGCTGGAATCAAAACTGGGTCCCACACAGACAGTGCTAACCACTGTGCCACCATGCCACCTGTAGTAGTAGACTTGCCAACTTTAAGGGCATTTAAATGGTCATTGCCTAACTATATGGATGATAATGGAATAGTGTAGGTTAGAGGGGCTTCAGATCTGTTTTACAGGCCGACGCAACACCGAGGGCCGAAGGGCCTGTACTGCGCTGTATTGTTCTATGTTCTATAAGAAATTTCATGAATTGATTTGCATCTTTTGGGTGGTACTCAGTGGTGAAGGGAGTCAATGTTGAATGTATTAAATAGTGTGCCAATCAAATAGACAATTTTATTGGTGTTGAGCTTCTTAAGTGCCTTTGAACTTGCACTCATCTGGGCAAGTGGAGAATATTTCATCATACTCCTGACTTGTGCCTTGTAAATGTTAGAAAATCTTTGAGGAGTTAGGAGCTGAGATTCTTGCTGCAGAATGGCACAGCTCTTACCTGCTGTTGTAGCCACAATATTCATATCGTAAATCCAGTCCAGTTTCTTGTCAATGGTCACCCTCAGATTTTGATGGTGTGGGATTCAGCAATGGTAATATTCTTGAATGTCAAAGGGCTCTGGTTAGATTCTTTCCTGTTGAGACGGTCATTGCCTGGCACAAATGTTAATTCATTCACTGTTAGCCCGAGCCTGGATATTATCAAGGTCTTGCTTCATTAAGGCACAGTTTGTTTCAGTATTATTGATAATGCTGAATATTATGTAATCATCAATGAATATCCCAGTTTTGATACTAGCTCCTACTTTGCTCAAAAAACCTTTGTGTAGAATAACAAAGGTTTTTTGGAAATTCAAGCACAGTACATCAATGGGCTCCCCTTTAATCATATTATATTCCTTCAAAACGAGCCAACAAATTGATTAAATAGGATTTCTTCTTAACAAAATCATGCTGACTCTTCCCGATTACGTTATGTTTTTGAAAGTGCAAGGTATAACCTCCTTAATGATCAATACTAACACCTACAAATGTCAAGTTTCTTGTTTTCTGCCTCCCTCCTTTCTTCAATAGGACTGTTATATTTGCAATTTTCCAGTTTCATTGAATTCTTTTCAGAACCTCGGAGTTAGGATGACATGTTATGGCTGTACAGGACTTTGATTAGACCATTCTTCAAAGACTGCTTTCAATTCTGGTCTCCTTGCATTCGGAAAGATGTTGTTAAACTTGAAAGAGTTCAGAAGGATGTTTCCAGGGTGAAAGGGTTTGAGCTACAGGAAGAGTCTGAACAGGCTGGGGCTATTTTCCCTGAAACGTTGGAGGCTGAGGGGTTACCTTGTAGAGGTGTATAAAATCATGGGGGGCATGGGTAGGGTAAACAGCCAAGGTATTTTCCTAAGGTAGGGAGCCCAAAACTCTAGGTCATAAGTTTAGGGTGAGAGGGAAAAGATTTAAAAGAGATCTGAAAGTCAACCTTTTCATGCAGAGGATGGTGCGTGTATGGAAAGAGCTGCCAGACGAAGTGGTGCAGGCTGGTACATTTATAGCATTTAAAAGGCATCTGGATGGGTATATGAATAGGAAGGATTTAGAAAGATATGGGACAAAGCTGGCAAATTGCACCAAAGGAACTGTTTCTGTGTTGTATAACTCTATGACCCAATAACTCTATTTGGAAAATGAATACCAATGCATGTGGTGATCAATAGCCACCTCTTTTAAGACACTAAACTGAAGTACATCAGAATATAAAAACACAACAACCGGTAGCTACCTCAGTTTGCTGAATACCTAGAGATTATAATTTCATGAAGTACTTTCTTCCTTCTCCCTCCTGATTTATAGCAATTACTTGGATGTTTTTTCTGTCCTCTGTAGTGAAGTTAGAAGCAAGACATTTATTCACATCTGTCATTTGTTAATTATCTCCTCAACTCCCCATTCGCACCCTCTACAGGACTAAGTTTCACTTGATGTATTCTTTTCCTTACATAACTACAAGGACTCCTGCTATACGGTTTTACATTTCCTCTCATTTTGTCTAATTAATTTGCCCAGATTAACCTTTTTATCAATTCACACCTGTTCTTTGCATTTTGACCAATCATCTGACCTGCCAGCCATCTTTAAGCAGTTATTTGTTCTTTCCTTCAGTTTGATGCTTGCCTTAACTTCTTTAGTTAACCGTGGATGGTGGGGAGAGAAATAGTGCTAACATTCTGAGTCCAGTCTGACTCTTCAGAACTGAAAGGGGCTGGAAAATGCTGATTTTTTATACTTTTGACAAAGGCAGAGCAGAAGTGAGGAGAATAGTTGGTGAGGAAGATAAATGCAAAAGATAAAGGAGTTGTTAATTGTAGTGAAAGAGAAGTAAAAATGTAAATAGTTTTACAATGAAGTATTAAAGAGAGAAAGTGGGCCTTCACGGCTGAGCAAAGTAAACCAGGCACAAACAAAACAAAGACTGAGTAGGTCAAGGCTGCTGAGCATGTAAGAGAAATGGAGGACAGACAACAAGTAGTTAGGCTCTGATGTTGTGAGGCTAATATGATGTTCCAATGAAATAAAATGCAAACTCGAAAAACAACACCTCATTTTCTGCTTAGGTGCTTTGTGGCCTCTAGGACCAAGTATTGAATTCCATGACTTCAGCGTCTGATTATATGATGTCTTCTCCCCATTTTTCCTGTGTATTTTTTCCTACATCATGCTTACTGTTTGGGTATCAGTAGAACCCTCCCACTGGTGACTTCTTTCACCTATTATCCACATTTCCACCCAAACCAATTCTATATCCATCATTCTGCGTACATGGACGTAGTCAGGTGAGTAACATTGGCGAACTCAATTGAAAGACATCGAGTACAAAAGCAGGGAAGTTATGCTTGGTCTTTATAAGGCTCTGCTTAGGTGTCAACTAGAGTATGACACCCAATTCTGGTAATAGGAAGGATATGATGGACATTGAGAAAGAGTAGAGGAGATTTATGAGAATCATTCCAGCAAAGAGGGGATTTTATTTACAAGTTTAGGCTGGAAAGGCTGGTTTTCTTCTCCTTGGATTAAAGGATATCAGGGGGAAATTTAATAAAGATATGCGTTATTATGACAAGATGAGATAAAGTATTCAAGAAAAACTTGTTTTCTAGTGACATTTTCAAACATGAACAAGGATTTAAGATTTTGGATGAGTGATACAAGTAAAATATAAGGAAGGATTTTCTTAGCCAGTATTGATCTGGGATACGCTGACCACAAAGGTAGTGGACGCAGAAACAATCAGTGATTTCAAAAAGAAATTGAGCGACCACTTGAAGGACATAAACTTGTGATGTGGAACTGAGCAGGGGAGTGAGATTGATTGGATTGCTCTGCAGGTAACTGGCATAGTTTTTGATAGGCTGAATAGCCACATTCTGTGCTGTAAATGACTCTACTTAATCCTAGAAGAATTGGTGTCAAAATAGGAGAGAAAGTCAATTGTTGGAATGCTGCATGGCTGGAGGAGTGATACACTATAATGACACTTTGACAGTATTAAAAGAGTGTTCTAGCATTTGTATGGGTTTTCCATTATCTGTCACACATAGAAGTATGAAATCAACAACTGTAATTTTTGCAGTGTATCTTCTGAAATTCTGTCAGTGTTACATGCTATCTGATGGGGTTATTACTTTGGTTTGAAATGCATTTGGAAGGAAACTGCTAGGAAATATGCACTATGTGGAGCATAAAAATTTGAATAGAAAGATTAGATAAGGTGAGGGCTAAAGCAGACACAGAGCTGGGGAAATAGCAGTGACAAATGGTTGTGTGGCTAACATAAATTTAGTGCTCTGTGATAATTAACTTTGTTGGTTTCAAGACTTCTAGTAATTAACCCGGTCAAACATGTTTAGACACACTTTCAGGACAAGTGGGACTTAAACCAATATCCCTGGCCCAGAGGTTGGGACACTATCACTAGATATCTTATGAATCAATTTGTTCAGAAATATTATTAGTCACCACAGAAGTAGGTGGAATTTGAGCCTGGGTCTAGTGGCTCAAAGGTAGTGAATGAATTCTAATTGAGATAATACTCAATAATATTCTATGCTTTGTAGCTGACTTTCTTGTTTATCTCAGAAACTCATGAAAATGCTTCCAGCCAGTGTGAGGAGGAGATAGCCTAGTGGTATTATCGCTGGACTGTCAACCCAGAGATCCAGATAATGGCTGGGGACCTGAGTTTGAATCCTCGAACAGCAGATGGTGGAATTTGAATTCAATAAAAATGTCTGGTATTAGGAGTTTAATGATAACCATGAATCCTTTGTCGATGGTTGGAAAATCCCATCTGATTCATTCATGTCCTTTAGGGAAGGAAACTGCCATCCTTGCGCTGGCCTGGCCCACATGTGACTCCCAAACCACAGCAATGTGGTTAACTCTTAACTGCCCTCTGAGCAATTAGGGATGGGTGATAAATGCTGCCTGGTCAGTGGTGCCTTCATCCTGTGAATGAAAAAAAAGGAAAGAAAAAAAGTGTAGCTGTGTTATTATCACTGAATCTATAGACTAGGTATAAATACTGCAATAGATTATTTTATAACAGTATTTAACTTGTATTAGCATGAGCCTTACAGAAGACAACACCATTGTCTCTGTGTCTATTGCTATTACACGGTCGATGTGAAGCATTGTGTCATTTTAAAATGGCTTATTTATGTGAAATGATTTCATAAGAGGCCATTAAAATGAGTACTGCGAGTATGTGTTTGTACTAGAAGTCTTTCATAAATTGTGCATCCTACCTCCAGTTCCTGTGTTCCCCAGGGTGACATAGGAACTGATTGCTGTGCAGAGCCCTTATTTATTTCTGTAACGGAAAACCTCTCCAAGTGTAATCAGTGCTGACACAGCAGTGTTTGTCCCAGGAGCCTGTCGGGATGTTGTAACACTGGTATCAGCAGAGTTTGTTACATTAGCATTTGTACAATGTACAGCACCATGGCCCCATAAGAATCAATTGACCAGTATGAGGTATTGTCTTCTGACATGACATTACCTGAATCTGCAGACCAGGTATAAATACTGCAATAGAATTTTTTTAGTAACAGTATTTAGCTTGTATTTACCCGAGCCTTACAAAAGTTAACACCATTGTCTCTGTGTCTATTGTCTGCTGGAGGAAATGTAACACCTTATTGTGTAGTGTGACTACTGTCCACCACAATGCAGTTCCAGATACCACCCTCCCACCTTCTGAATGTCATAAGCCAAGGCTGCCAGTTGAATAGACATGCAGGATGGCATCACTATGCTTATGATTCTGCATCTCAGACATCAGGCTAGAGATGTTGTTCCCACCCACCTCCCTCATATTGTTTAGACCGCATGTGGCTGAGCAAAGAACTGTTTGAGAACATCCAGAGAAAGCATTGTGCTGTTATGGTATGGAATGATATTTCTGCACATGGAACAACATTCTTTGCTCACAAAGCTCTGCTAAATGGATTGGCATCACGTGGGCAAGTCAGCAGAAGGTTTAAAGCTTCTAGTCCAATACCTTGCAGCAATGAGAATGTGGGAATAAGCCCTTTTGGAGCAACATTAATCATATTATTTCATGCAAGAGAACTCAAACAATGTCAACTCCTGAAGGAGGAGAAGTGTCTTTACTTTTTTTGAAATGTGAGAGAATGGGAGATGTCAAGGATTAGACAGTTGCTGAAGGATCAGCCTTGGTACTAGTTGAAACAATGCCATCTTGCAGGGCCTGCACACTGTGATAATTGCCTCAGATGTTCTTGGCTCACCATAAGATATTCTCTTATCCTGACCACAAACAGATAAAGCTAGACCAAGATGATTTCACTAACTGATGCGTTCTACTAAATGTTTATAACATGAGAGCATCCTTCTGAATTCTGATTCTGCTGTCACATCATAAGCCATCCTGGAAGAAGCAGATCATTCTAAAGTAAATGCTCTGCAGTTGCTGGTTTATTTACATGGCCAGTGGGGTAGCACTATATAATCACAGAACAAGAAATATAATTAGAAATTATTTCCCACATCCTGCAGGCCAACATGCCAGCTTGGATTACTTGAGGGCTATGTTGTTAGCATCCTTTCATCAACAACAACGAACAATCCACTTTGGTGGATTGCCTTCATTTGTTGCATCTTTGCTGATGGTTTTGAAGGCCAATCCTTGAGGGAAGATTTTGTCACAATATATAGATCTACCAATTCATTACTAATGTTTTAAAGACAGAATGTGTATAACACTAGCTATATACATATGTATTCCCCATGACAGCGATCTCGCCATGAGCAGGGAGCTTCTGACCAATATTGACCACTCTTGGTTTTCCATGATGATACTGATTTATCAAGGTCAAGATTTCACTATGTTTGAAGAAAGACTAGTCTATGAAGCAATAACTCTTGGTCTCCTGGCCAGCATTTATCACTTAATGAACACCACTTAAAACCAGGATATCTTGTCACTTAACTCATCAATGTTCATGGAAAAATACTTTACTGGCTTGGCCATGAAAGGTGCTTTCTTTTCTTTCATTCCCTTACCTCACCTCATCTTGCTTTGCCTTGCCTTGAACTGTGCTCGCCTTCCTGAGTTGACGTAACATAGATTAGAAAAGTGGCTGGTAAGCTATATCAGAAGTGTGAAAATAGCATTATCAGGGGTATGTCAGGATAAGACAATACTAATATTGGGAAGGAGAAAGTGAGGACTGCAGATGCTGGAGATCACAATCGAGAGTGTGGCGCTGGAAAAGCACAGCAGGCCAGGTAGCATCCGAGGAGCAGGAGAATCGACGTTTCGAGCATAAGCCCTTCATCAGGAATGAGGCTTGTGGGTCGGGGCTGAGAGATAAATGGGAGGAGGGTACGGTTGGGGGAAGGTAGCTGGGACAGCGATAGGTGTTTGAAGGTGAGGGAGAAGGTGATAACTCAGAGGGGGCAGTGATGGATGGGTCCGGAGGGCGGAGCTGAGTTGGAGGCTTGGGACTGGGATAATGTGGGGGGAGGGGAAATGAAGAAGCTGTTGAAATCCACATTTGCATGGGAATATTGGGAAGGCTCATGGTGGAAAATACATGAGAAGAAATTCTGACTTTGATAAACTTGCCAGATTGGATTGCTTGAGGGCTATTTTCTTGGCATCCTTTCATCAACAACAGCAAACAATCCATTTAGATGGATTGCCTTCATTTGTTGCATCTTTGCTGATGGTTTTGAAGACCACTCCTTGAGGGAAGGTTTTGTCACAAATGATGCACATGAAGCTGCCAAATCTAACATATAAACATCGATTATATGAGCAGGAGTAGGCCATTTGTTCCTTTGAACCTGCTTCACCATTCAGTCTGATCATGGCTGATCATCCAACTCAATACCCGTTTTCTCCCTATCCTTTGATCCCTTTAGTCCTCACAAGTATGTCTGCATCATTTTTGTCACCATGTCCCTGGTTTGCCCTAGTGATTACCAGATGTGATGGTGAATGCTGAGGGCTTTGATGTCATGCTTGCAGGCATCCTTAAAAGTGAAACTTTAGATGTACAACTGGCTGTCTGGCCCTGGCTACTTCACTACACAAATAGCCCTTGGGTATCTGATTATATTCCATTTTGCAGGTGCACCCTATGCATTGAAAAAACCTTAATGTCAACATACTTGCAAGTTCTACCTCTCATTCATGAGTGTGTCCTGACAGGGTATTCCCGAGGGTGCTGTAAGATGAATCGTCATCTCAGCTCATTTTGGTGTAAGGTAGATTTGCTGCCACTTTATTATGCCTCAATCACCAGATTAATTTCATTTTACTTTGGTCTAGTGTGCGAGAGGAAAAACATCTGCTTGTCTCACAATAAGAGGATGCTATCTTATAAACAAGATTTAGTTCCTGCTCGATTGCGTGCACGGAGTGAAAAAAAAACAGTGGAAAGGAACAGCAATACTTTAAAATGAATGTACTGGTCCTACTGGATCTGAATTTTGAAGTATACAAGACCAGTATGCTTCATTCGTCAGTTTCATTGTATTTTCCCTTCTAAGTATCTACATTGGTGTGATGGATCTGTTGCCCCATTGCCTCTCATGTTTATAATTTCACAAATTCAGGTAGTCTAGAAGTTTTCGCTATGCTGAGAATGCATTCCCTTAAGAAAATTGGTAGGTCTCTGAGTTGATGACTATTCACGTTATTCTGTTCATGACAGTATGAGATCTGTATATCCGTTTTTACTCTTGGATTTTCTTCAGTGAGGATGTCTTTCCTGCTGAATTGTAAAATCTGGAAGACCTTTCATCTCATGAATTTCCTTCCATGGAGGATTTTGTTTTGAAATGGGTGGCATTTTTCAGTATCCCAGAATCTCTGGACCACACTTTCTTTTCATTTCTCCAGTGTTCTGGATCTCGGAACCAAACAGTTTCTTCTTGATAGTGTTCTGAATCTGTGGACGTAGTTCATTCCATCTCATTGGTGATTTCCACAGAGTTGTCCAAATGTGATTGTGCAGAATTTCATGTTTTTAACATATCTGACAAAATTGTATCCAATTGTGTGGATTTGTGTCTTTCTTTAAAATGTTTATTATGTTGGATACTTCCATTCCCCCACAGTGATTGCAGTTCCAGTATATTCATTTTCTTAATTAAGCTACTTGCTGTAGGAATATTCAGGAGATTAATGTTTCATGATCATTTTAGTTTACTTATAATCACACAAGGAAATTATTTTTTGCCATTTCACCCAACGTTATATTGTTCTGCCTAACCGTAACCTATATAGACTTTACAACCTTAATATCACACAACTCTGCTTTGCCTGACAGAAAAGAGTACACGTGTTTGAAGCCAAGAACATGGTTGAACAGACTCACATTCTATGACTTAGTGAATCCCTGACAGAATGCTCTGGTGTTATCAATAAAGGAAGGCTAGAAAACAATTACTGTGGAAGAGAGGAGAAAAGAAAAATAGCAGCTATGCTTTCCATTAGGTTTGTTTTAACTTACATGTATTTGAAGAAAAGCAATTACATTTGACTAAGTATAATCTTTGTAAATTTAATTTGTAACTGTGCATTTAGGTTTGTTACCACATGATCCTTTTAAAATTTTATTACCTCAGACCTATTATACATTGTTTATTATGTACCTATACTTAGGGTACACTTATTGTATAACTTGAGATTAGCTATTTTTATGATTTGTTTATATCAGAACATAATTTTTTGTACTAATCTTATAGTATGTAGGCGTGTGGTCACAAGTAAATTTTCCATTATATCCTGCTTTAAAAGTGAAGAACTTTGTTCCAGGCACTCATTACCACAGAGATAGCCGCTAAAAGAAGCAAATAGTTATTGATAAGGGGTCACTGCTAAGGTAAGAGGGATGCTTACCAACTGGCAAACCACAGACAATGAGCTCAATATCAATCACAAGGACATGGTAGCATACAAAGAACAAAGAACAAAGAAAATTTACAGCCCAGGAAAAGGCTCTTCGGCACTCCAAACCTGACCCGATCCAAATCCACTGTTTAAACCTGTCACCCAATTCCTAAGCATCTGTATCCCTCTGCTCCCCATCTACTCATGCATCTGTCCAGACGCATCTTAAATGAATCTACCGTGCCTGCCTCTGCTACCTCTGCTGGCAACACATTCCAGGCATCAAACACCCTCTGTGTAAAATATTTGCCACATGCTAGATATGGATTTACCACTGTCCCCAATCTACATTCTCCAGTCACTGCCTAATATTGTGATAATTAACCTTCTCCCAGTTTAGTATTTTCATTCGAGGACTACTCTTATCATTATGTATAAGTAACTTACAACTTGCAGAATAATGGTCACTGTTATCAAAATTTACCTCACTGAAACTGCAATCACCTGGCCTAGCTCATTACCCAATACCAGGTTTAGTGTGGGCCTTTGCTAGTTGGACAATTTCTATATTGTTTCTGTACCTAACAAACATATATCCCCCATCCATGCCCCGGAATTAAAGGACACCCAGTCAACATCAGGAAAGTTAAAATCACCAACCACAACAACCTTGTTGTTTTGACATTTTTCCTTAATCTGTCCATACATCTGTTCCTCTATCATCTGCTGGCTGATGGGAGGCCTACGGTACAATCCCATCAAAATGATTTCACCCTTTCTTTTCCTGAGCTCTACCCATATGGCCTTATTGGATGAACCCTCCAAGGTGTCTTTCCTTATTACAATTGCAGTACTGTCCCTTATCAGTAACATAACTCACCCACCACTTTACATTCCTTTTGATCACACCTGAAACATCAACATCCCGGAACATTAATCTGCCAATCTTGTCCCTCTCTCAACTAAGACTCTGTAATGGCTACAACATCATAGTTATCGGTATTAATTCAAGATCTAAGTTCATTTGTTTTACCTGTCATATTCCTCATATTAAAACAAATACACTGCAGACCACCAGTCCTGCCCATGTTCAGTAACCTCTCCCTATCTGTTCTCCCTCTTAGTCATAGAATCCCTACACTGTGGAAACAGGCCATTTGGCCTAATGAGTCCACACTGACCCTCAGAAGAGTATCTCACTGAAACCCATTCCCCGACCCTATTACTCTACATTTCCCATGACTAATGCACCTATCCTACACATCCGCGAACACTATGGGCAATTTAACATAGTCCATAAACCAGAATAAAATAAGTTCAGTAATTCAACAAGCTTTTATTCTCAGAAAGGTAATCAATTCCTCAGGATTAATAATAGAGTAAAAAGCTAGAAATTGCAGTGGCATTTAACATTCATATAACATTTTTCTCTGTTATTTTAAAAGCATTGTTAATCCATTTGTCAGAAATTTTTTTGATTAAAAGAACTAGGAATTATAACTGCAATTGAGGTGCTCTTCAACACATTGCTTTAGGATACAGTTGATATGTTAGAATTCAGTCGATGATTTCAAATCTTTGAAAGAACTAGGAAGACTGTTTTATTTTTATAGAGTCATAGAGTCATAGAGATATACAGCATGGAACCAGACCCTTCAGTCTAACCTGTCTATGCCAACCAGATATCCCAACCCAATCTAGTCCCACCTGCCAGCACCCGGCCCATATTCCTCCATCTTTGTAAATCTTTTCTGAATCCTTTCAAGTTTCACAACATCTTTCCAATAGGAAGGAGACCAGAATTGCATGCAATACTCCAAAAGTCCTGTACCAATGTCCTGTACAGCCGCAACATGACCTCCCAACTCCTGTACTGAATACTCTGACCAGTAAAGGAAAACATACCAAATGCCTTCTTCACTATCCTATCTACCTGTGACTCCATTTTCAAGGAGCTGCACTCCAAGGTGTCTTTGTTCAGCAACACTCCCTAGGACTTTACCATTAAATGTATAAGTCCTGCTAAGATTTCCTTTCCCAAAATGCAGCACCTTGCATTTATCTGAATTAAACTCCATCTGCCACTTCTCCGCCCATTGGCCTGCCTGGTCCAGATCCTGTTGTAATCTGAGGTAACCTTCTTCACTGTTTTTGTTGAGTTAAACAGAAAATATTTTGTTTGCTTCTATCATCTAGAAAATACTAATGGTCTATTTCTTGTTAAACCTTAATTCCTAAGGAATTTCAATATTCACAGCTGGTTGTATAATCTGGAATATTATGTTTTGGCATTTTACTATGACATTGTCCAAAATAGTGGTTTTAAAACTCCTTATTTTCATTAACACATTCATATAATGCAGCATAGAGTTAGGACACAGGCACATAAATATTTTCCTTAGAAATATTGTTTTTAATATTGGCATCAAATAAAATCTCTATAGTGTCAGAGCAGGCCATTTGGCCCATCTAGTCCACTCCAACCCATCCCAATAATCCTGCATTTCCTATGGCTAACCCACCCAGACTACACAGCCCTGGCCACTATGGGGCAATTTAGCATGACCAATCCACTTAACCTGAACATCATTGGACCATGGGAGAAAACCTATACGGATGTGAGGAGAATGTGCAAACTCCACACAGACAGTTACCCAAAGCTGGAATTGAATATGGGTTCCTGGCACTGTGAGGCTGTAGTGCTAACCACTGAGCCACCATGCACCACCTTGTTGGCTTCGATTCAGATTGTTTTAAAGAAATACAACTTGGAAGTATGTCCAAATATCTTTTGTCATCCAAAATCACATGTCTGTTTCGGCAGAAAATTAACTTTGCTCCTGCCATAATCAATAGAATATCAGCAGGTTTAGTAGCTTTAAACAGCCTGTTAATCACATGCTGACTTGAGGATTGTAAGCATTCACAATGTGTTGATGAAATTGTGCAGTACAGCATCTCCATTCTGCAGAATTCCACCATTGTGAACATACACTCATAATTTTTAATTATTGATAACACAAGCCTGAGGTGTCAAGCTGATTTTTGTATTCTGTCATACACTTACCCATCGAAAGAGCTTGATTCTTTTATTCACATCCTCCATGCTTTGTGCAATCTGATATATTTTTATTTGACTATTTACGTTTGCCTCTCATATCTTGCTATTTCTTCCACAGCTTCAGCGCGAGCTCAAAATAAGTGAAAAAAAAGGTGGCTGCAGACACTGAGCATCTGGAACCTCTGATATTCTATTGCTTGACTCTCAATTCTACCTGCAACCCTGGACCGTTTCTGCAACATAAAAGGATATTGAACTATACTGACTGATACTATCTATAATATGTGCATTTACATATACTTGAGCTTCTTGACAACATAAATAATGGCTCAGATCTTGATGTTAGCAGAACCTGCCTCTGACCTTGAAAGATGCTCACAAAGTTCGAATGAATTGTTTGGCATGAATTTCACTTTTCCAACTTTAACTTCGTTTTAACTTAATGCTAAGGGAATTTCCAGGCATCCAGCAACAGTATTATCAGCATCATGAGCAATCAATCACATTAAGGCAGTCTTAAGCAAGTATATTGATCATTCTTCATTTTTAATACCATTTTACACTGGGCAGTGAATGCCATAAATTCTAGCTCTTGCTGGTGCAGAACACATGTGAACAGAGTGGCACTTGATAGAGTTGTGAAGCAACAGAAAGCAGCAGAGCTGGTCGCCAAGCTGGCAATACAGGAAGTCCTAGTTGGAAGTGGGATCCAGTACTTAGAGGTGGAGGCTGGGGATGGTGAGAAAAAGCTTCCCCTTCCCAATGGTATCTCCTCAGTCCCTGATCTTCACCGCATTGCTCTGTTCTGTCCAGACCCCATTCTTTCCAGTGGTAGGGCCCTGCGGTCACTGGACCCCACACCCCCAACATGCTGCCCTCAGCTTGCCACCACTTTATCAGGTACTGAGCAAAAGCCAGAGTGAATGCTATTTTCAGACAATGTTTTCCCAAAATATTGAGCATTCAGACAATCATCCTGTGAAGATACATTGAATCTTTTACAGTTCAGAATTTGATTCATCATGTCTGCACTGGCTCCTGAAAGAGCTACCAAGCGTGTCTCACTCTCCAGCCCCATCTCCATAGCCCTTTAACTTTATCCCTTTGAAACACATATCCAGCTTTCTGTTGAAATCTCCTACAGAATCCACCTCCACCATACTCCCAGGCAGCGCTTTCCAAATCCGACCAAGTCACTGAGTAAAGAGGTTTCTCTTCATCTCACTGCTTGCTCTCTTGCTGACAATTTTGAAGTTGTGACCTCTAGTTATTGACATAATAACTAGTGTAAATAGAATATCCTTTTTTACCCTCTAAAACTTGTTCATAATTTTAAGCATCTCAATAAGGTCACCTCTTAATTTTCTCTGCTCCAAGATGAACAAGCCTAATCTCTCTAATCTTTCCTTGTATCTGCAATCCTTCATTCCTGGTATCATTCTAGTAAATCTCTTTCGAACTCTCTCGAGTTTTAACATCCTTCCTTAAGTAAGATGCCCAGAGCTGAACACAATACTGTTGATTATGCTTTAACATGCATTTCTTCAATGTGAATTCGCTATAACACGATTGAAGAATTTAGACCATTATTTGTAGACTGCGAACTTTCTTTACCTGCATTGGTCATAATGTGATTCTGGTCCCATTGGTTTCAATGGGGCTGCTATTGTGTGATTTTCTTAAAATATGAGATCATGCGGGACTGTAACTATAGTGTCATATCAGAACAGAATGTCCCCTAAATGTTTCTGACAAATGATTTGTAAAGGTGAAGCATTTGTTTCCTTGCTTTTATGCCCTATGCATCTATTTATAAATCCAATGATCCTATAAACCTTCTTAACAACTATTTCAACTTGCCTGGCCACCTTTAGAGAATCATCTACATGAACCCCAGATCCCTCTGCTCTTGTATTCCCCTCAAAGTTGTACCATTGAGCTTGTAATGTTATTCCTACCAAAATACATTACCTCTGCATTGAATTTCATTTGCCTGATGTCTGCTCATTCGGCTAACTTTTCAATGTCCTTCTGAAGTTGCTCTTCATCATCCTCACAATTAACAATTCTCCCTAGCTTAGTATCATCTGCAAATTTAGAGGTTGTGCACTCATCTCCAAAACATTTATATCAATAGAAATAAACAAGGATTTCAACACTGATACCTGGGGAGTACCACTTTTAACCCTTCTCCAGTCTGAGAGATGTTCATTTATAGTTACCCTCTGTTTCCTATTTTTAGCCAACTTCTAATCCATGCTGCTAAGGATCCATTTATAATTTGCTAACCAACTTGCCATGTGGGCATCATATCAAATATTTCTGAAAGTGAAAATATATAGCATCCACAGCACTACCCTTGTCCACTGTCTGTGTTACCTCGTCAAGGTATTCAATAAAATTCTTTAGACATGACCTGTCCCTGACAAAGCCATGTTGATTCTTGAGTATTCATTTATTTTTCTCTAAGTGTATGCTTACCTTATCCCAGATTATGGCCTCCATCAGTTTTCCCACTACTGATGTCAAACAGACAGGTTCTGGATTATCCTTTGACCCGTTCTTAAACAGTAATGCCACAATTGCAATTCTCCAATGCCCTGGGACTACTCCTGTGTTCGGAGAGACCTGGAAAGTTTCTGTCAACTGCCCTTCATTTTGCTCCCTTAAGTCTCTCAGCAATCTGGAATGTGTCCCTGCTTGACCTCGTAAATCATAGAATCTCTACAATGTGAAAACAAGTCATTTGGCCTAACAAGTCCACACTGACCCTCCGAAGAATATCTAACCAGACCTATTCCTCTATCCCATTACTTTACATTTCTCCTGACTAGTGCACCTAGCCTACACATCTCTGATCAATGTAGGCAATATAGCATGGCCAATCCACCTGACATACATATCTTTGGATTGTGGAATCAAACCGGACCACCCGGAGGAAACTCACACAGACACGGGGAGAATATGCAAACTCCACACAGAGAATCACCTGAGGCTGGAATCGAACTTGGATCTCTGGTGCTGTGAGGCAGCAGTGCTAATCACTGAGCCACTGTGCCACCCAACAAATCCATAACGACCCTCTGAAGAGTAACCCACTCAACACCATTCCCCTACCCTATTAGTCTACATTTTCCCATGACTAATGTACCTAACCTACACATCCCTGAACACTATGGGCAATATAGCATGGCCAATTCACCTGAGCTGCACATTTTTGGCCTTTGGGTGGAAATGGAGCACCCGGAGGAAATCCACACCGAAAATGTGCAAACTTCAGGCAGACAGTCACCTGGCGACTTCTCTATCTAGAGAAGCCATAGTAGAAAAACTTTATTCCTGCTTCAGATCTGTGTAGGCTGTGCCTAAACTCTGTGGCATCTTCTGGCAGTGGAAACTGGTCTTGTGTTGGCAGGAAGCAATCTCTGGTTACTTAAAGTAATTGTACAAAGGCAAAATACTGTGAATGCCAGAAATCGGAAAGAAACACAGAGAATGTTGGGGAAAGTCAGCAGATTGAGTAGAATAGGTTCTGAAGAAACATCCTAAATTCCAAACATTAACTTTGTTTCTCTTTCCACAGGTACTGCCAGGCCTGTTGAGGTTTTCCAGCACATTTTGTTTGTATTTCTGATTTTCACCATTGAAACTTCTTTGTTTTTTTTTATGGTACAATTCACCCACCTTTCTGAGTTTCTGATGGTCCTAGTTTCTCTTGCTACAACTCGTAGTTTCCTTGTCTAGGCCTCAGGTTTGAATTATATTCTGCTATATTTGTTGTATATCTATAGAAGAACCCCACTGTCTTTTGGCATGTAGTCCCCTTGCCTTCTATATAGAGCACATTAAGTTTGCAACCTGCAGGAAGATAGTGGGATCAGAGTGCATGCTGAATCTTCCCATATTTTGGCCATGTATCAGTTTCATCAATGACCTACGGGGGTTTTCTCAACAGAAGAATCAGTAAATGTTCCCCTGTTATCGTTCCACACTCGCCTCATTCCCATGCCCCTATGGCTCCCTTCTCTTCTGGTGCCTGCCAATTTCTCTCACTCTCTGTAGGGGAAGTACTTGTTACAGCTTGGAATTTCTAGCTCTGGTACCATCTTTGACTCCACCCATGCAAATGGTCAAAGGGGTAGTCTGGTTGTCCTTCATTATTAATGTAGTGGTACAGCAGTCACAAGCCAATAGCACTCCATGGCACATAGTGGCATGTCTGGCACTTATTTGCATAGAAGTGTGTGGTGCTGGAAAAACACAATCAGTCAGGCAGCATCCGAGGAGCAAGAGACTCAACGTTTTGAGAAGATTTGTAGCTCAGGTTGAGGTTCTGGATGTTGGTTTGCTTGCTGAGCTGGAAGGTTCATTTCCAGATGTTTCGTCACCATACTAGATAATATTTTCAGTGGGCTTCCGGGTGAAGCACTGCTGATAATTCCTGAGAAAAAGAACAGGAAACGACATAATCACAGAAAATGACATCACCACAGGAAATGACATCACCAACCTAAAGAAACCCAAGCTGGGACAGTGGAGAGGGAGATTTACTCTGTATCTAACCCATGCCACTTTCCTGAGCACGGTGTCTCAATGGTTAGCAGTGCTGCCTCATAGCGCCAGGGACCTGGGTTCAATTCCCACCTCGGGCAACTGTCTGTGTGGAGTTTGCACATTCTCCCCGTGTCTGCGTGGGTTTCCACCGGGTGCTCTGGTTTCCTCCCATGGTCCAAAGATGTTACAGGTCAGGTGAACTGGCCATGCTAAATTGCCCATAGTACTAGGTGAATTAGTCAGGGGTGAATGTAGGGGAACAGGTCTGGATGGGTTGCTCTTCGAAGAGTCAGTGTGGACTTATTGGGCCAAAGGGCCTGTTTCCACACTGTAGGTAATCTAATCTAAGAAAAATATAAATAAAAAGCAGGAATTATCAGCAGTGCTTTGCCTGGAGCCCCACTAAGATGATACCTAGTATGGTGAATAAACATCTGGAAATGAACCTTCCAGCTTAGCGAGCAAACCTACATCCAGACTTGACCTTTCGAGCACAAGCTCTTCATCAGGTACTTACTTGCACATACAACTGCACATTACTATTTCTAATCATTGGGTCACAGAACCTACCTGACTTTAACTACATTCTCTTTTATAATCCTCTGCTACTCATCCCCAATACTCACTGATCGCTCAGCATCTTACCATAGTCCAATGTTGGAGCATCACATACAGGGATGATGTCAAACAGTTCAAAACATTTGTCTTCATTCACTAACACCAAAGCAAACAGAAACCAAACAACAGAAGTTGCATTTGTCCCTTAGGAGAGAAACAAACTGTTTGCATTTTGAGTACCAACAATTTTACTACTAATGAGCAATCACTGCACCCAGCTTTCATCTGCTGGAACCGGGTGTCAACTGACCTCTGGTACCTGAGCTTTATCATGTAACAAGGTGCTATTCCTCAATGTCCTTCTCTGCTCTCTTAATGTAGTCAGTATCCATCACATTCCCCCCTTGCCAGCTCTAGTTGTGAAGACCACAGCATGCTAGTACTATAAAGCACACTCTATCCAGGGTAAAGGACTGTAAAACCCTCCCAAACATTATAAACTTACCCTCCAGGAGACCTATCATATGCCCCATGGTGATCCCAATAAATGGGCAGCATTGTGTAAAGGATTGGCCTCAGTCTTGGGTTGAATAATGGAATCATCAGCCACAATTGTAGAAAGTAGCCCATCTCTCCCAGAAACCAACATTGAATGGTATCAGGCTCCTTAAAGACAGTAAGAGCATAAGAGTTCTCAAGGAGTTCGGCATCACGGCAGTTCCAAGAATACCTGGTGCAAACTTCTAAGAAGAGGCAGCAATGATCACAGATCACTTGCACAGTGATGGGATGATACATTTTCCTGTAAGTGAACTCAGCTGTATCATGAAATGACCCACTCAGTGTAATGTGCGTATTTTATATTGTGTCTGATAACTGAGGGAAGACAGCTACATTGCTGAATCCTGCTGTCCAGGCAGTATCATTGATCCTGTGGCAAGGAAACGAGATATCATGGTATATTCTGCCACAAATATCATCAGTAAGAGCTTGATACATTTGTGGGTCAAGGACTAAAGGATTTCACACAGGTCTCCAGTGGATATTTGAATGAAGTCAGTTGCATAAAATGCTTGATGGTCACTCAGATAAGATGGTCACCCACTCCTTCATTTCAAATCTTGCTGCAGCATTTGACGAAGTTCTGTGATAGAGTGCCAGGACATCGATGCTCTGTGCTGACACTATGCCTTGCTCATTTCTGCCTCGGATTAATTCTTTCTCAGAGATATTTATCTTCAGTCTGTAAGGAACAATTGCATGGTCAAGAATTTCTCACCATATCCCATGTCGTGCAGGGCCTGGGAAGTCCTGTAAGTTACTGTGACCATTTTAAATGCTGAACCCTTGGTTTATCTATTAAAATCAACCCTTGAATTTTAAAAGCAACCCATTAAAAAGTGTTTTAGATCCTGAGTATGTCAGACATGTTCAAAAGTAAAGTATATTTTCCCTTTGAAGATTTATCAGAACACATTTTTGTGGATCTGTGTTTGTGAACAGCTTAACTTGCCCTGAGATTATCCCATCTGATCACACTTGGGCTATGTATTTTGATCTGTATAATTCTTCTCTCAGCCTCCAAAAAAATAAGTTTCTCAGGAGCTCAATATGTAGAAGTGAAAACGTTATTAGTTATTATTCAAATTTGAAGCAGGAAATTTATTACCAGTTCTGTTCGGCTGATCATCACTGATGATATCAGCTTTCATAGAAATTAAATGGCATTACTTGCACCATCAAATTATTTTGAAGTAATTATTTTTCACTGTCAGATCCACATTGGAGTCTTTGTTTTATTGAGGCCTACTTTGGAAACCTTTCTCAAATTTACTGAAAATGGACAGAATCATGGAATAGCAATGGATACGGCTGTAAATTCAGCAAGGCAAGAAGTGATATGTCTTGCTTAGTAAAGACTGCCAAAACGTTCCTGGTTTTTTTGGAAGCCTCTATCAATGATTGAATCCTCCGGGTGTTGCTGCAAGCACCCCAAGAGAAATGACCAGGTGTAGAGCTGAATAGTTTGTTTGCCTCGGACTTGTGCATGATGGCTCAAAGGCATTCTGTCATTCCTCCATATCAGGAACGAGAAGTTGAGAAAGTCTGCAGTCAACTTTTCGGAGAAGCAAGTAGGTAATCACGATTGGGTGAAATCCAAAACCCAAGGGGAGGTTTTGATCTGATGTTGATTTTGATTTTATTGTCAAGCAGAAAAGTACAAGAGTACAGTGAATAAATACATAATGTTGCCACAAGAGGCATCATCTTAGAGACAAGTACCTAGGTACAGAATCTTAAGAAAAAGGTAGAAAGAAAGAACAAAGTTAAAAGTTAATCATTGCACTAATCATAGTGTAGTGTAGAAACATGTGAAATAAGGTTAAAAGTTTCATATTTGCAGACCTTCTTAGATTTATGTAGAACATAAAGAAATAAAGCTGAAAGTTCAGACATTGCAGTCTTTCTTAAATACTCAGTCATGGTGTGACTGCATTTTGAGGAATTACCTTGAGGCTGGAAGTCCACACTGAGGTCACACCGGGCTGAGAGACCACCACGCTGGGCCAAAGAGAGATTACCAGTGACGCATCAACTAAAGGACTGCTTTAAACAATTTTTTTTTTTTTTAAGGGATTTGAACAAAGTCTTAATCTGTTATCTCTATCTGATTACCCTTGAAAAGAATAACTTGCTCAGTTACATTTTAGCCACATTTCTGTGGCATCAGAGTCACATGTAAGGCAGACCAGGTAAGAAAACATGACAGCAGACTTCTTCATCTAAGGATATTTGTGATCTAGATGAGCTTTCACAACAATTGCCAATGGTTTTACATTCAACATCACTAAAGCTAGTTTCTTTTTAAATTCCAGATTTGTGGATTAATTGAATTTAAATGTTATCAGCTGCTGTCGTGGTACTTGAACCCATAAAGACAGAGCAACCACCTTGGTCCCTGGATTATTAAGCCAATGACATTACAATACACCACCATCTCCTCTTCAATATTAACCTTACTGAGTTCACACTGTGGAGGTGAAAGTAGTTTGTGCAGTACCCATCTTTTAGGTAATATGCTGCCTCCTCAGACAGCATCTGAGATGCTTTTAGACACTTGCAATGGGATGTTCACTGGTCGCTGACTGGTAAATTGTTCCATGTGCAAATATGCTTAACTCTTTGTTTTATTTTATAAGCTTATCTCATTGTTAATGATAGATTCCCTGAATACTTCAATGGGTGGGTGTTCAGCAAAAAAAGGAGAATAGCTGGCCTGCCATCCAAGTTGACATGTCTCCCGTGTGTCATTAGACCAAGTCTCCATTTGCACAACTGGTCACAAATACTGCAAATGAAGTCAGGGTGGGAGGGATAGGTGGAGGCATTGGTTGTGTACCATGCTTGTTTGTTCTGAAGCCAGTTGATTCTGTTCCACTCTGATGTTGAAATCGCTTGATGATAGAGTCTTCTCTATTTGGGGCTGTTCAAGATTGTTTTTATCCTATGTCTTGGGATTTGACTTAACAAAGATCTGAACTGTATGGTCTGTGGTGTTGCTTACTCTGAAATAAAGTTACTGGAAGTCTGTAAAGACAAATGTGCTCTCAATGGAGTCAGCACTCCCTTCTGTCTGAAGTGGAAGAGCGAAATATTCAGCAAAGTAATGTCAGAAATCAGGAATTCACTGAGAAGTGATTAAATTATGCAAAGTTTCTACCATTCATGGTGTTTTAGAGTTTTAAAAAATGCCTAACAACCTATGGTCACATGCCGTACAGGAAAGTCTTCATATGTCAGTGTGTTTTACAAATCTGGCCTTTACAATCAATAAGATAATTACAAAAACACAGGTAAACCAGCTGTCAAATATGCATTTTTAAAAAATAATTCTGATATGCAACTCATTATACTCAATCGTTTTAACATGGATCATAATACGAGGGGTTAGTAAAATGAGAAGAGATTTACACTCAAGAAGTTTCAATAATGAATGACAGTCGTTGTTAATAGTGGTGCAACAAATAGAAATAAATCAGTAAAACAGATGAATGAGACTTTTTTGACTTGTTTGGGATACTTCAAAATGTGTGTTGTCTCCCTGGGGCCATGGTTCAATAGATCACTGAAAGACTGCAGGGCATTCTGAAAAGGAGACAGCAAACAGTAAGAGGCTATGGTTCATGACCGTATAAAAAACGAAAGGATCCTATCACTAGAATTTAGGGACTAGGCTGCAGATTGAAATGCAGGACCTCAAAGGTTGTAATCTCTGGATTACTCCCAATGCCACATGTTTGTGAGTATGGGAATAAGCAAATGCACAGGCAAATATATGACTGAAGATTTGATGTAGGAGGGAGGGCTTTACATTCCTGGATCACTGGTTTAGTTTCTGGGGAAAGTGGGAACAGCCTAAGTCAGATTGGTTACACTTGAATTATAAAGGGACCAACATCCTTGTGGGGGATTGCTAATGGCATTGATAAATGTTTAAACTAATTTGACAGTGGCATGGGATCTGGAGTGGAGGTAAAATAAGGTGTGATGCATGGATAAGTGTAAAATATAAATCAAGTCTGTATGGCACCACCCTCCTGACCTATCCATCTTCCTTCCCACCTATGTGGGCGGCATGGTGGCACAGTGGTTAGCACTGCTGCCTCACAGCGCCAGAGACCCGGGTTCAATTCCTGCCTCAGGCGACTGACTGTGTGGAGTTTGCACATTCTCCCCGTGTCTGCGTGGGTTTCCTCCGGGTGCTCCGGTTTCCTCCCACAGTCCAAAGGTGTGCAGGTCAGGTGAATTGGCCATGCTAAATTGCCCGTAGTGTTAGGTAAGGGGTAGATGTAGGGGTATGGGTGGGTTGCGCTTCGGCGGGGCAGTGTGGACTTGTTGGGCCGAAGGGCCTGTTTCCACTACTGTAAGTAATCTAATTAGTAATCTAATCTATCTGCTCCACCTTCCTCTCCGACATATCACCTTCCCCCCCCCCCCTCCCGCCGCCACCTTCATCTAACTATCACATTTCCAGCTACTTTCCCCCCCAAGCCCCACATCCCTCTCATTTATCTCTCAGCCCCCACCCACAAGCCTCATTCTTAATGAAAGGCTTAAGCCAGAAACATCAATTCTCCTGCTCCTCGGATGCTGCCTGACATGCTGTGCTTTTCCAGCACCACACTCTCGACACAGGATTTATAGTCAAGTTAAGACAAATGAACATGGCAAGGCTGGGTTGCATTTATTTTAATGTAAGCAGAATTGCAAGTAAGTTAGATAAGCTGAGGTTGCTGACTAACATATGGAAATGTAAGATTGCTATTACAGGGGCTGGTTGAGGGAGGGGCAGGAATGGCAGCTTAATATTCCAGTGTATCGAATCTGTAGGCAGGATAGGGTAGGGTGTAAAAAAGGAGATGGTGTCATAAGATTGATTAAGAAGTCAATTACAGCAAGGAACAAGGAAGGTAACTGAGAAGGGTCTTCAACTGCTGTTGTATTGGTAGGAATCAAAAGCAAAAATGGAGCTATCAGATTGTTGGGAGTTTAATATAATCTCTCAAATGGAGATGTAGAAGGACAAAAAATAGGCAGCTCTCAGAAGTATATAAAAAAGGTAATAATTGAAGATTTTGACTTCTTCAATATTAACTGGAACAGACAAAGTATGAAAGGCTGAGCAGGTGCAGATTTCTTGAAGTGTGTCGACAAGGGCTTTGTGATCCAGCTCATAGAAAATCCTACATGAGAGGGGAGGTGCTGAACCTAATTCTGGAGAACAAAGCTAGCAAATGGTAGATGTGGCAGTGGTGGGAGCATTTCAGGGAGCATAATACAGTAAGAGTTATGGTAGAAATGGAAATGATCAAAGTTCGATTAAAAATAATGGTTTTGAATGGGGGAAGGCCAATGTCAATATAAGACAAGGTCTGATCAAAGAGTACTGGGGGCAGTTATGGGTAGGAAAATCTACATCTAAGCAGTGGGAGCCATTTCAAAAGGAAAAGTGAGAGAGAAGGGTGAACATGTTTCTTAAGAGGGAAAGGGGGCATGAGCCAATGCAGAGAACCCTTGATATCGAGCAATATACAGGATTGGATAAAGAGAAAAAGGAAAACTTAATCATGGATAGTCAACATGACTTTGTCAGGCGAGATCATAACTAACATATTTGATTGAAATTTTTGAGGTGATGAGGTGTGCGAATGAGGATAAGACCATAAGATATAGTAGCAGAAGTAAACCATTCAGTCCATTACTTCTGCTTTCCCATTCAATGAGGTAGTGGCTGATCTGATAATGGTTAACTCCTACTTTTTCCACACATTCCTCGATTTCTTTACTCATAGCATCATAGAAATAGAACCTTTGGCCCAACCAGTCCATGATGAACATAATCCCAAACTAATCTAGTCCCACCTGCCTGTTCCTGGCCCATATCTCTCCAAATCTTGCCTATTCATATACGTATCTAAATTTCTTTTAAATGTTGTAACAGTGGTCATATCCACCACTTCTTCAGCAAGTTAATTCCACATGTAAACCACCCTCTGTGTAAAAATATTGTTCCTCCAACTTTTTAAAAAATTTCTCTCCTCTCACCTTAAAAATATGCCCCTAGTCTTAAAATGATAAAAACATCTATCTTTCTTAGCCTTGAATACATTTAATGACCCAGACCTTCTGTAGTAAAAAAATTCCACAGATTCACTACCCTCTAAGATAAAGGAATTCCTCCTGATTTCTGTCTAATGATCAACTCTTTATGCTAAGATTATTACCTCTAGTCCTAGAACACTCCTAAGAAAGGAAACAATATTTCCACATCTACTTTGTTAAGTCATCAAGAATTTTATATGATTCAATAAGGTTTCCTCTCACTTTTCTAAGTCCCAATGAATATAGGCCCAATTATAGGGTGGTATGGTGACTCAGTGGTTAGCACTGTTGCCTCATGAGCCAGGAACCCAGGTTCGATTTCACGCTTGGACATCTGTCTATGTGGAATTTGTACATTCTCCCCATGTCTATGTGGGTTTCAGCTGGGTGCTCTGGTTTCCTCCAATGTGCAATGTTTGACAGTAAGCCACCTTGCCTCATTTTTCTTCTTCTTTGCTGCTATCTGACCTCAGGAGGTCCATGGCCTGACAAATCAAATCACTGTTCACCAATGAGTTTCACATTTTGTAAACTCTATATGAGAGTTTTTTAAAAGATCATTACATATCGATAGGCAAGTTCTCAGCCTAACTATGCTCTTTTCCGTCCTTTCTGGTCTGTTTGATGTTTGAACTCAACTGCAGTTCACAGCGTTGTAAAACCTGCAATCGTAAAGTTTCTATTTCTGAGTATTGGAACAATCTAGCAATTTTTAGCAATAACTATTCCAAAAAGCAATTTGGAACATTAAGTATCAAATGAGAATAATTCAGGTTCCTGAAAGATGAATCTAGGGCAAGTATCAGTGAGTCATCATGCAATTAATGATCAAAGCATTCCACAGATTCCTCAGAGAGGAGATGAGACCACCTAATGGCCAGTTGGCACTCTAATGGAATTCTTTCAGTGTTAAATATCTTACAATCTATTGATCATTACTTCAGTTGAAAGAAGTGACATACACTCTTAACAAAAATCATGCACCAATGAAAATTCCCATTAAGTCTCTAGAATAAAGCAAACTCTAAGCATAAAGCAACATCTTTCAGGTATAACATTAAGCCACTTCAAAACATTAAAAGATATACATGTCCACAGATGGCAGGCAACAAAACCATGATATAATTCATTAAAATAATGCTGCCCAAATTGAATTGATCACAAAGTTTTTTAGCTGGTGCCAAAGCAAATTTCTGAGCAACTAACTTTTGTATGAAAATGCATGAATTATCACTTCAAACGAGTGAACAGATTTAAGCATTCATTAAGGAGTGAAAGACTTGCATTTGTTGCATCTTTCACAAGCTCAGGATGTTAAAAAGTATAGCGAAAGAAACATTTATTTAATGTGCAATTACTATTATGCAGGAAACATGGAAGCCATTTTGAGCAGAGCAAGGTACCTTAAACAACAATGAGATAAGAACTATATGATTTTTTTTCGATGTTGGTTGACAGGCAGTTATTGGCTAGGACACCAGGGAAAACTTCTGTCTAAAATTTAGGATATTTTTAGGGTCTGCAACATGAGAATACCTCTGACAGTACAAGCCTCCTTCGGTACGACTCATGCATCATTCCAGATTTTATGCTCAATTCACCAGTGTGGGAGTTGAAAAGTTTCCAGCTATGTTAATGCCAGCTGCCATTGTGGAATTATCAAGACTTGACACGACATAATGGTTCACAGTCATTACACTTGACGAATTGCTTTTTGTGCTATGGTGTTTCAAATGGTCATTTAAAAGGTTCTTAGGAGAGGTCTTACTAAAACTATACTAGGCACTAAACAGACCACAGCTGGTAAACTATAAACTGTTTTAGGCACTTTATCTAAGGAAAGGTATATTGGCATGGGAGACAGTCCAGAGAAGTTTCACGAGACTGACCCTCTGTATAGAGGGATTTGTTATGAGGGGAGATTTTTTTAATAGTCCCTACAGTTTGGAAACAGGCTATTCAGCCCAATGAGTCTACACTAACCATCTGAAGTGCATCCCACCCAGACCCCTGCATTTCCCATGGCTAATGCACCTAACCTACACATCCCTGAACACTGTGGGTAATTCAGCATGGCCAATCCAACTACCTGCCTGAAAGGGTGGTGAAAACATAACCAATGGCAATTTTCTTAAGTGGATTGATATAGAGTGGTAATGGGGATCTTTGCAGGACTATAGAGGGTGAGCATGGAAGTTGACTAACCCTTTCAGACAGGTGGCACATCAACAGGTGAATGAACTCCTGTGTTTGTATAGTTCTACAGTTCTGATCTGTAAGCCTAGCTTCCTTCACACCTCAGTCAATGGAGTGTAACATAGGTAGTTGTTAAAATAATTAAAATCCTGCTTTCTTGATGACTGCTGCATCTGATTAACAATAAAAAGTCATGATTAATTAACTTCACTGTGTGGCAATGCAAATATAATGGACAACTGACAGCAGTTGCTGATAGGAGTGAGAGCACATCAGTTCCTCTGGGCACCTTGCTGTAAGGGGGCAGTGTCTTTGGCAAGCTCAGCAAAGAAGAAGGTGGAGCAGAAAATCAAAAGGACTTGAGTAGGAAGCTTCTCTGAGATGATCACAGAGCCAGGCTGGGGAACTGAACTGGCATGCAATTATTAGATACCAGTCAGACTGATTTTAAGTATTCCTGAGATATATATGCCTATATATTAAAGAGAGAGTGAAGAGGGATTGAAAAAAAGAAATTGAGAAATTATGATACGGTAGTGTGTTAGTAGTGTTCATGGTCATCTTTCAGGAATCACTAGAATATGGGAGGGTCCCAGAGCGCTGGAAAATCACTAACATGACACCCTGTTTAAAAAGGGAGTGAGGTAGAAGATGGAAAATTACAGGCAAATTAGCTTAACCTTGGTTGTGGGTAAGATCCTGGAGTCCATCATGAAGGATGACAATTCTGACTACTTGAAAGTGTATGGTAAATTAGGGCAGAGTCAGTGTGGTTTCATCAAGGATAGGTCATGCCTGACAAATCTGCTAGAATTCTTTCAGGAAGTAATAAGCAGATAAGACTAAGGAGAACCAATGAACTTTATTGACTTGGATTTCAAAAAGGCCTTTGACAAGGTGCCACACAGGAGGCTACTGAGTAAGATGAGGGCTCATGGTATTAGAGGCAAGATGCTAGCATGGGATAGAAGATTGACTGTCTGGCAGGAAGCAGAGACTGGGGATAAAAGGGTCCTTCTCAGGATGGCAGCTGGTGTTCCACAAGACATAGTGTTGGGACCACAGCTTTTCATTTTATACATTAATGACCTAGATGAAGGAACTGAGGGCATTCTTGCTAAGTTTGCAGATGATACGAAGATAAGTACAGGGACAGGTAGCATTGAGGAGTTGGAGAGGCTGCAGAAGGATTTGGATAGGTTAGGATAGTGGACAAAGAAGTGACAGATGGATAAAATGTGGGATCACGCACCTTGGTATGAAGAGTAGAGAGAAAATTCAGAAGTTTGAAATCCAAAGAGACTTGAATTCTAGTCCAGGATTCTCTCAAGGTAAACTTATGGTTTGAGTCAGTAATTAGGAGGGCAATTGCAATTATAGCATTTATTTTTGAGAAGACTTGAATATAAAAGCAGTGATGTACTTCTGAGCTCTATAAGGCTCTGGTCAGGCCACAATTGGAGTACTGTGTGCAGTTTTCAGCCCCATATCTCAGGAAGGACGTACTGGCCTTGGAGTGTGTTCAGAGGAGATTCACAAGAATGGTCCCAGGAATGAACAGCTGAACATATGAGGAACATTTGAGCATTCTGGGTCTACACTTGATGGAGTTTAGAAGGATGAGCAGGGATCTAATTGAAACTTACAGAATACTGAATGGCCTGGACAGAGTCCACGTTGGGAAGATGTTTCCATTGGTAGGAGAGATTAGGACATGAGGGCATAGTCATAGAGTAAACAGAGTCCTTGACACTGATCCAGAAATAAGGAACAGAGATAAGGAGAACCCTCTTCAACCAGCGAGTGGAGAATCTATGAAATTCAATGCCACAGAAGGCTGTGGAAGCCAGATCACTGAGTATATTTAAGACTGAGATAGTACTTGCTTGTAAAGGTGTTCAAAAGTTACAGTGAGAAAGCAAGAGAATGAGGTTGAGAAACTTATAAGCCATGATTGATTGGTGGAGCAGACACGATGGGCTGAATGGCCTAATTTCTGTTCCTATGTCTTATGTTGTTATGGTCTTAGTAAGCCAACAGCTGCAGTAGATAGTCTAGGCACAACCCATGTAAAAGTCCATGAGGATAGAAAGATCCCCTTTGTGTCTGGGAGGCAAAGTAGTCAGTACACATGGGAATTTAACAGTTGGAGCTCCACCAGCTGAAATCAATGAGATTGAGTTAAGTTTTACTGTGTCCTGAAGGATCTGCAATATTGTATGAATACCAATTTTGTAAATAATACTAAGCTTTGCTTTTCCACTAACTATATTATTTGTTGCCAGTAGAGTATCATTTCCTTGCTGTGCATGTTTTTAAGTTGTGTGTTACACAAACTGAGCTATATGTCAGGGGTGCATACATTGTCAGTTACAAAGGAGGAGGCTTAAATAAATATTAACACTTTACCCTTACTGGAAAAAACTTCACATGGATCAGCAGGATATTCTCTCCAAGCCTTTCAAGCAGTCCTTGCTATTCCTCAGTACAAACCTCCCTTCCTGATCTTGCTCAAATGAACACCTGCAAAAAGCCTCCTTCCACTTACAGTATTCTTCTGTCTGGTCCCTGTGGATCTTAGCAGTAACCTCCAGCTGTTTAATCTGCTGTTTCTCCTATCAGCTAGACTTCATGGCAGATGGAAGTCAATGATTTAGCTGAGTTCATCTCTCACTTGCAGACACCTTTGCAGCCTTCCTGCCCTCTCAATAATATCAAGGTCTACCATTTTAGATGTGAGGTTTTTTTGAAACATTTGTTAATTTTGAGCTCCCTTTGCTGTCACCTCCTCCTGCTCCAGTGTCCCAGCCGTTGAACTGCTTACAGCACTGTGGTGGTGACACCAATACTACCCAGATCCCATTCTTACCCTGTATCATTTCCTGGCCTGGAAAAAAGATAATGGTAGGATTGGATCATGTAAGGGGCCCATGCATAGCAAAACCCCAGTCATAAACTGTTCATAATCCAAAGAGGCAATTAATCCAAAGGGGTAGAACGGTTGCTCAGTGGTTAGCACTGCTGCCTCACAGCACCAGGGTCCTGAGATTGATTCCCATCTTGGGTGACTGTCTGTGTGGAGTTTGCACATTCTCCCCGTGTCTGCGTGAGTTTCCTCCGGGTACTCCGGTTTCCTTCCACAGTCCAAAGATGTGCAGGCCAGGTGAATTGGCTGTGCTAAATTGCCCATAGTGTTAGGTACATTAGTCAGAGGGAAATGGTACTGGGTGAGTTACTCTTCAGAGGATCAATGTGGATTTGTTGGGCCAAAGGGCCTGTTTCCACACTGTAGGGAATCTAATCTAATCTAATCTCATATCCCTTAACGTTCTTCGTTATCATGATGGTGTGGTTGTCAGTATGAAGGGCTCTCTCAGAAGCAAACTATGACAGTAAAATATGACTACACCTATTTGAACAGAATTTGGTATTGCAGGATTGTTTTGTTGATTGCTGCATATTGGAAAGATCAATCTGCAGATGAAAATTATGCTCATATTGCCTCAGTAACTACAACGTTATGAAAAGTTGACATTTCATAGAAGCTGCAAGGTCATACTAACACAAGAATTCACATCTTTGGACATGTTTGTTCAATTTGCTCTAAATGTGGAATATGTGCAGTAAATGATAAGCAAATATACTTTAAGCAATAAAGTAACAAGAATTATTCCATGTAATTACATTTGGTTCACTTGAAGCAATTCAATTTCTTTAGCGTATTACTGCATCTTGACTGCAGTAATGTTTCTGTATAATTTTATGCAGAGGTAATGATTTTGCACAGATATAGCATTTATTTTAAGTTCATTGCCATCAGCAGGAATGGTAAAGTGACCTGTGCTGATGTGCATGCAGCAATATGGATGGATCAAGTGAACATTTATATTTTAGATTTACTTGTTTGTATTATAGTCACAGAATTGAGTCAATTCATTGCCTCACATTCATACGGAGCTCAAAACTGGTGCAAAAGAAGTCAGTAGAAAGAGAATAACCTAAATAAATTCTGGGTGCACTGTTGTATCTTATTGGTCAGGAAGAGATGAAGAGATTTCAAAATTACTGAATTCAGATGTGATACACGAAGAGGTGAATTTTCCTATCCATGCCAAAGATGCAGGAAAACTGCTTTAAATTCTGGTCTTCCTGCCATAGTAAGGATGTTGTGAAACTTGAAAGGGTTCAGAAAAGATTTATAAGCATGTTGCCAGGGTTGGAAAGTTTGAGCTATATGGAGAGGCTGAATAGGCTGGGACTACTTTTCCTGGAACCTCAGAGGCTAAGGGGTGACTTTATAGAAATTTATAAAATCATGTGGGGCATGGAGAGGGTGAATAGTCAATGTCTTTTTCCCCAGGTTAGGGGGATAAGGATGTGGGGCGTACTGTACCTTTAAGAGCGTTAAAAGCTGGTAGAGCTACCGGACAGCACCAAGTATTTTCAATAAGATAACAATGCAACACTTGGTCAAAAGCTAAATTATCTGGTTGCCCGGAAATGACAAAACACATTTGAATTAGGCCAATTGATTTAAATTATACCCCGAAAAATAACAAATTCCCATCCAGTTTGAATTGAGTATATTGACAGTTTTAAAAGCCAATGACATAATCCGATGCTTTAGGGGTATAAGACCAGGGAAAATTGAACAGTTGAGAAGAGAACTGCCAAGCTACCAACATGTAAAAAGACTGCCTGAAAAATAGCTCTCTTAAAAGTACCTTTATCGATCAGTAACCTGTGAAGCAAAATCCCCACGAAGAAGAAAAGAAGACCAAAATACAGAGGAGAAATTAAAGCTGTCTGGCTTTGAGATAAGAAGTGTTGTTTTGTCAATCTTAATTGGGAGTTTTATTGGACTGATATTATAGAAGGGAAGGTAAAAGATCGCTTAGAGGGAGAAATTGTCAATAATTGTTAGTTAATTATTTTCTGTTATACTTAAAGGTACTTCAACTAGGTCCTGGCTTATCAAACTTTCACAGATTACTGCATGGGATAAATATTTTCTGTGTTACTGGTGTTAAGTTAAGCAGAAGAGTTTACCCTGTGTCATAACAACATGAATAGAAGGGTTTAGAAGGATGTCGGCCAAATGCTGGCAAATGGCACTAGATTAGTTTAGGGTGGACGAGTTGGACTGAAAGTTCTGTTCCAGTGCTGTTTCTCTCTCAGACTGAATGACTCTATGCTTTGTGGGATAAGGTAGAAGTGAATTGATTTCACATTTTTTTTAAAGTTTATGGATTTTGATTATTATAAAACCCAATTTCTAAGCAGATGGGACAGACTGTTTATTTAATTGAATACAAATATGGCCATTAGGTTATTTGTTTATTTTTTAAACAAGTTATAATTTGCCTTTTTTCAGAACAATGAATTTTGGATCTTTTCCAACTGTGTAAGAAATTTTAGATGTATTGTAAAATAGAATATTTAACATGTGATTTTTTGGGTTACTGAGAAAATGCAGCTTTCTAACAAAAACAGAAATTTCTGGAAAAGCTCAGCAGCTCTGGCAGCATCTGTGAAGAGAAATTAGAGTTAATATTTTAGGTCTCATGACCCTTCCTCAGAACTATTTTCGAACAGTCTGATTGTGAGAGAATTGTAAGAAGAAAGAATCAATGACATTATTACAGGGGCAAATGATTGCTACTGCTTTCTACCTGAGGCTGACTTAGATGCAGAGAAAGGGCACTTGTGGTGCAGTGGTAGTGTCCCTATCTCAAGGAGCAAGGAGACATGGGTTCAGGTCCTACCTATTGCAGAGCTGTGTAAAATCCCTGTACAGGTTAATTAGAAATATGTGGATGGGAGAATTGAAGATTTCATAAGGTGGGAAAGAAAGAACCTTAACACAATGTATCCAGACAATCCAAAATTTTCTCCTTTCATTTTCAACAGAGAATTTTACTTTATAATCTGTTTTTACGCATTCATTATTGCAATTATATCTCAGTAAGGACTGTGGGAAATATTGGAGTGCAAAAGGCCAAGGAAAAGTGAGATATTTAGCTTTGGATAAAATTCAGGTCCTGAAGAAGGGTGAAATGTCAACTTCTCCACCTCCTGATGCTGCCTGGCTAGCTATATTCTTTCAGCCTCCTGCCTGTCTACCTTGGAGAAAGGTTAGCCATTAGATACTAGCCAAGAATTTTGTGTGACTGGGTCAGGAAGGGGAAATTAGCTCCCCCCTTTTTAAAACCTTCACGGTCAATTACAGTAAATATTTTTTATTTGCCAGCATATGTTATCATACTTCCATCAAAGGGTAATTAACTGGTCAAAATGTAGAAGTTACATTATAACATTTAGGAGGAGAAAGTGAGGACTGCAGATGCTGGAGATCAGAGCTGAAAATGTGTTGCTGGAAAAGCGCAGCAGGTCAGGCAGCATCCAAGGAACAGGAGAATCGACGTTTCGGGCATAAGCCCTTCTTCAGGAATGAGGAAAGTTACATTATAACATTTACCTGAGTAAAAGAGAATATTAATATCTGTTACACCCGAAAAACAAAATACAACATTAAATATAGAGAATAAATTGAGAAAGAGGCAAGAGTGTCTTGGACAGACAGAAAGTTAAAGGCAATTGCAATTAAGGTCCTTAGAATTTTTGAAATATTACATTTTAAACATGTGCCTATGTGTTTAATTATATTCTGCAGCAGTGACAAAGGTTCTAGATCTTGCATTCTCAGTAAGTGAGTTGCTTTTTCACTGGGCTCTGATGTTTAGGTTGAGAGTTCTAAGTTCTTGTTATTTCCTGTTTGCTCTCTGCTTTGCTGTCCCAAGCTCTTCATATCAGTCCATTTGTATATTCTTCTATATGAATGTGTTTTTCAAAATCAAAACCTCCAAAACTTTTCATCTGCTAATAGGTGAATGTAAGAAGCTAGCATGAATGAAACAAGCAATGCAAATATCTTAATGTTGACTTTGTTGTCTGGTTTCACTGTCTTTGGATGGAATGGTAATCGCAGTGCAGACAGGACCTGTATAGCTCATTCTGGTTTCAGAAAGATTGCTTCAGTCTATGGTCAAGTGATCACATCAGCCGTTTTAGGACAATATTTGTCCTTTGTGTTTAAAATGTTAATTTAATCTATGAACTCCGATTTAAAAAATCAGATGATAGAAATTGAGTATTGACAGTGCATGTTTATCTTTTATCATTAACAAGGTGCAGTGTGTGCAGTTTGATAAAAGTTCAGTGTTAATGGGAGTTCAGAGCTATGCTGTACAAGTATCCAATTGTACATTAGACCAGGATGGCTAAAAATTAATTTTGGCCTTTTTATTGTTCATTTTGTGACCTGCCTGTTCATGTTGAGCAAAATAGAATGCAAATTAGTGATGCCCAGTCACATTCATCTGCATTGGAACAAGTTGGGCCTTGGTTGCTGGGAACAGTGCTCATAAAAAGGACATAGTGTAAGGAAGCTTGTTCTTTAAGTGCATCTGCCAAAATTGATCTGCCCTCTCAAACTTGCATAAAGTTGCACTTCTCCAGATTGAACTCTATTTGCCACTTACTTGCCACTCAACAAAACTCATAAAGAACAAAAATAAAGAGAAAAAAAGTAAGACTGGATTGAGAGAAAAAGAAGAAAGACAGGCCAAAGATAAGACTCTTGAAATAAACAGAAATAAGAGTTGAGAATGTGATGCTGGAAAAGCACAGCAGGTCAGGCAGCATCCGAGGAGCAGGAGAATCAACGTTTCGGGCAAAAGCCCTTCATCAGGAATGAGGCTCATTCCTGATGAAGGGTTTTTGCCCAAAACGTTGACTCTCCTGCTCCTCAGATGTTGCCTGACTTGCTGTGCTATTCCAGCACCACAGTGTTGACTCTAATCTCCAACATCTGCAGTCATCACTTTTGTCTAGTTGATTAACAGAAATAAGTCACTCACTCAACTGAGTCTGCACCACCACTCAATAAGATCATGGTTGATCTAATAATCCTGAACTTTACTTCCCCCCTACTCCTTCGCCCTTGATTCTCCTATTTATTAAAAATCCATCTTTCTCAGCCTTGAAAATACTTAACAAACCAGCCACTATTAAAGATAAAGAATTCTACAGACTCACTACTCTCGGAGATAAGAATTTCATCCTCAGCTTTTTCTTACATGGATAGCCCCTTATTTGAGATTATGCTCTCTGATCCTAGATTCTCCTGTAATTGGGAAAAAACATAAAGGATCTATTAGATACTACCAACAAAACTAACGTCATTTACAAAATACCATGCAAGACTGTAAAAAAACACTACATTGGACAAACAAGCAGGAAACTTGCCACCAGGATACATGAGCACCATAGGTACAGACAAAGAAGGATACCACTTTGACTGGAAGAACACACACATCCTCGGACAAGCGAGACGAAGACATGCACAAGACCTCCTAGAGGCCTGGCATTCTAATCGCAACTCCCTCAATAAACACCAACTTAGATCCCATTTATCTTGAAAAAAAGAAGTGATCTCACCCAGCTTAAGAAACCAAGACCCCTAAACAGAGAGGTGGGACATACCAACAGTGCTTCACCGGAGATCTGACTGATGATGTTACCTAGTTATGGTCACAAAACATCTGAAAACAAACCTTCCAGCTCAGTGAGCTAATTTACATCCATATTGGAACATCATTTCCAAATGTATCCTGTCAAATCCCTTAAAAATTTTGAATGTTTCAATCATGCTGCTTCTCATTTTTTTAAAAACTCCAGTGAGTACAGGTTCAAATTCTCCTTATGATATCATCTCTTCGTATTGGGATTATAACTAAAAATAGTTATTTCTGATTCTTCTGCCTTTCAAATTGGATATAAAATTTAACATGCTATGATTGTTGCTAGGTGTGCTTCTACCCTGAGGTCTTTAATCCTGTCCCAATACCAATCTACTATAACTTGCTATTTGGTTAATTTCTTTGAGTTGCACATTCTGGAACTATCTCAAAAGGATTCTATGAACTTCACATTCAGGTAGCCATTAATTAGTATTTCTAGTGTATAATCTAGTCTATGATTATTACTGCCCCTTTACCATAACGGCACAATATTTATTTTGATATTCTTCATCCTACATTGTGGTTACTTTTATAGGGAGCTTGCAAACAACCCCTTCTTATTGACTTCTTTCCTGACACCACCTACATCAAGTCAACATTCCTGATCGACAGTGAAACACAGCCTGAATGAATACATTATTGGGGAATTTGGAGGTATCGTAGGTATTCAGTGCAGAGGGGAAGAGGTGCTGTTTGCTTTGTTTCTGACTCAAAGTTCATAAAGATTTTTTTAAACAGGTTAAACAGGAGCAGAGGTCCAGCATAAAAGAGTGAAAGAGGTAAACAATAATTTCATTGGCCGGTGATAGCTAATAATTTGATGATTATAGGTTGCTTTTCGGTTGAAGATGAATCAGGGAACTATTTACAGGTTACAAGCTAAAAGTTCAATATGAAACATTTAAAAATCAAATTAAGAGCTAAATATTTAAAATAGAAATCCGAGACAGGCAATGTATTGTAATTGCATGGTGTAGGAGCTGGTGGACCCATTGTAGGTCACATATCGACAGGATGGTGAAAAAGGCACTTCCCATGCTTGCCTTCATTGGTCAGAGCGTTGAGGATGAGAGTTGCAACATCATATTGCATTTGTACAGGACATTGGTGAGGCCATTTTTGGAGGTGAGAGGGAAAGATTTTAAAAGGGATCTGAGGGGCAAATTTTTCACAGAGAAGGTGGTGTGTATGGAATGAGCTACCAGAGGAAGTGGCAGAGGCGGGTACAATTACAACATTTAAAAGACATTCAGACAAGTACACGACTGTGGCAATGTGACTGGCTAAAGGTTTACCTGGGTGAAATCATCCCAGACCCAGGGGAGCGCTCATCGTCAACACCATCATTCTGGAAACGGTCCAGTACGAGGGTCAGTGCTGAGGGAGTGGGCACTGTTGGAGCGTCAGTGCTGAGGGACATGGGCCAAATGCAGGCAAATGGGACTAGTTTATTTTGGGAAGCCTGGTTGGCATGGATGAGTTGGATTGAATGCTTTGTTTCTGTGCTATATGACTCTATGACTCAAAGCATTGGCTGTTTGAGGAACTCTGGCTCAGAAGTCCTGAAGAAGTGTTTTTCCCAAAACATCAACTCTCTTGCTCCTTGGATGCTGCCTGACCTGTTGTGCCTTTTCCCGCACCGCATTTTAATCACTCTGGTTTCTCCAGCATCTGCAGTCCCTATTGTGCCCTCAGAGTTGATGAGCTGGGGTCTGAGCTTCAAACACTGTGACAAAAAGGGAGGAGGAGAGTCACCTGGATGCTGTGTTTCAGGAAGCTGTCAACCCATTTAGGTGAGCTGTCGCAAACTCGGGGTCAGGGATAGGAGGATTTGATTACCAGTGAGGCAGGTAGAGGGATACAGGAGGTAGTGCTGCAGGAACCTCAGCCCTTGAACTTATCTAACAGGTCTGAGATTCTTTCTCTATATTTGGATGAGAAGGGGGGAGCTGCAGGGAGAATGAGCAAACTGACCATAGCACCATATGGTACAGGGAGCTATTCAAGAGAGGGGAGAAAAGGGGAATGTAGTTATAATTGGGGATAGTATAGACAGGGGAATAGACCCTGTTCTCTGTGGCTAGAGTTGAGAGTCCCAAAGACTGTGTTGGCTGCCTCATGCCCAGGTTCAGGATACCTCTTCTGGGCTGCAGAGGAATGTGGAGTGGGAGGGGAAGAATGAGTGGGGCATGGATGAGCATAGGGACTATGGAAAACATGAGAGGTGGGTACAGGAGCTTTGGGTGACTTGGAAGGGCCATAGTGGTGCCATAGAGTGTTTAGTGGCATGGATGGGGCATGGGGAGTTTATGACATGGAGTATGGGGGGGGGGGGGGAGGGGGATGTGTGTGGTGCATAAGGACTGGTTGTGGTTTCATACATTCTTTTATTAATCTTCAGTTCAGGTGCATGGAGACAGACCCTCTGTGTAGCCACATTGGTAGCGAGATGCTCTCGTCTCTCGCCAGAGTTGTCAGCCCCTCTCTGAAGGAACCTCACTCCTTCAGAATAAAAATCCCAACTGCTGTGCTGGTTCCTTTCTTCCCCCACAAGTTGTGTTAACAGAGCTGGAAATGTCTTGCCTTTGTTCTTCTGATCCAGAAATTAAAATCAAAACCTCAGTCTGTCTGTTTCTCTTTCTTCACAGACTCTGTCTAACCTATTAAGTATTGTCTGCATTTTCTGCTTCTGTGCCTTTAAGTAATGCCTGTCTTGTGATATTTCTCACTTTCTCAGTCAATGAACTGCCAATGAGATAAGTACAATTAGTGCCAACAGCTGGATTATTTAATGTAAATGAATCCTAATTATGTAAATTGAGTTTCCTGTTGATAACATTGGGCAGAAAACATAAATGTCCCATTCCATCTGATCTGAGCCAAAACACAAGTTGCCCCAACTGGTATGGAAAGGGTAGGTTAATAAGTCTTTTAATAATCAGTAACCTGAGCCAACTAACATTTCAATTTAAATGTCAGGGTTGATTACTAAAGAGTTGCCATTCTGACAAACATCTGAACAGGTCCAATATGTACTCATATATAAATTGATTTGTCTCTCCTTCCAGCAAATTATGCAATGAACAACCAGCTCATTGCACAGCGAGCCAAGTCTAGTAAATATGCAGGTCACAAAATTCAGATGGATAGCACTTGTGTTTTGTGCAGTTCTACTGTTAAGTGTCCATGGGGCATGTATGCACTTCTGGTGCTCGCTGCAATTGATTCTACTCAAATGAAGAAATAACACACATCCAAAACTGAATTGAAGACCTAGGTCAAGAAGGTTTCTCTCTTTATATTTGAGATGTGCTCTCACAACTTCCTTGTATAACTGAAGTACAAAATCCTTATTTTCATGTATGGTTCTTCTCATAATAAAAGACAGAATCCCTTTAACCTTCCTGATTACCTGGTATCTGCATACTACACTTTTGAGACAGAGCACCAACATCAGAAGTGGGCGGCACGGTGGCACAGTGGTTAGCACTGCTGCCTCACAGCGCCAGAGACCCGGGTTCAATTCCCGCCTCAGGCGACTGACTGTGTGGAGTTTGCACATTCTCCCCGTGTCTGCGTGGGTTTCCTCCGGGTGCTCCGGTTTCCTCCCACAGTCCAAAGATGTGCAGGGTAGGTGAATTGGCCATGCTAAATTGCCCGTAGTGTTAGGTAAGGGGTAAATGTAGGGGTATGAGTGGGTTGCGCTTCGGGGAGGCGGTGTGGACTTGTTGGGCCGAAGGGCCTGTTTCCACACTGTAAGTAATCTAATCTAATCTAATCTAATCTAATCTAACAGACATTCTCTGTTCTAAATACTGTCTTCTTATTCTTCCTGTTAAACTATTTCGCATTTTCCCACCTTATATTTCAGCTACCAGATTTTTGTCTACTCACTGAACTTACCTATATTGATCTGCAACTTCCTTATGGCTTCTTTGCGAAATACCTTGCTACTTATCTTGGTGTGAATTTAGCTACCATGCCTTTAAAAACCCTTATCCAAGCTATTGATATAAATTATACAAAGTTGAGACCCCTGCGCAGACACCTGCAGGACTTCACTTCTGCGATGTAAACTGAGGGATTTTTACACATATTTTTTAACATGAGTTTGCTCAAAGCTTGTATTTCCGTGGTTGAGTTTGTAACTGGTAGGCTTTTCCATTTCTGAAGTTAATAATTAACTTTTTAAACCTTTCTGTAATGATGATTTGGAGGTGTTGGACTGGGGTGGACAAAGTTAAAAATCACACAACACAAAGTTGTAGCCAACAGGTTTGTGTGGAAGCACAAGCTACACCTGATGAAGAAGCAGTGCTCCGAAAGCTAGTGCTTCCAAATCAACCTGTTGGACTATAACCTGGTGTTATGTGATTTTTAACTTTCTGTAGCCACTGTGATTTTGTTAAAAATCAGTCTTTGAAGCCTGGCTGTAGAGTGCATGGGTTCTGGTGTACTCATGAAATATTGTTTACTTTGGATTGTTTGTGACCCAGCGTGGTAAATAATGGGACCTCAAAGGTTAGTCAGAGAATTCGGGAATCTATTTGCCTGAGGCATGGAGGAGGTAACCTTTGCTGTGCGATAGAAACTTGTAGTTTCACTTAACTTTGAATGTTTTAGTCCTTGGAACAGAATAGCTATACACAGCAGTGATCCTCATAAGAGGAGGAAATAGTGAGTTAGATCCTCAGAGTGAAAAGTTGGTGTTGGCTCCAGACCAAATAAAAATCTGGAAGTAGTCATTGAAGTGGTTCTAAAATTCAATGAGGCTCAAGTGTATGATAGCTCCAGGAAGAAGTTATCACAGTCCCTGTTTAAAAATTGAAGATCAAAGAGTCATAAACCTATCAAAAGTTTTAGATACAGAGATTCTGATGTGAGGTGTTATATGAGTGATGTTTTGGGTACAGTACCAATGGTGTTTCAGGCACTGTACAAACTTTTGTTTCTTTTCAATTTAAAAATGAGTGTTTTCGGATTAGTGGCATTAGATTGTGTGTTTAAATTTTTTTTGAATTTGTATTACAAATAGAAAGAATAATCCAAGCCACTTTATCTTTGATCCATTTGTAAGGTTGAAGGAAAATTTGCAGCATTGTGTGCTTATGTTTGAGTGAGAGATCACTTTGTTAACACCAAAATAAATAAAGTTTCATAACCTGTCAAGTCGCGTTCCGGTCTGGAATCTGACATGTCTACTGATAATATCTGCTGACAAATACCCATTTATTTTGTGCCAGGTATCCAGTCTTCCTTCCAAGCTAATATGTTACCCCCACACCATGCATTAACTTTTTCAAATGACTTCTGGAAATCAAAATGCAATATGGGCTCCCCTTTACCCACGGCATATGTTACCCCTTCAAATAACTCCAAAGAATTAGTTAAACATCATTTTCCTTTGTTGAAATCAAGCCAAATTAGCCAAATTATATTGATTCTTTTTTTCTAATACATGGCTATAATTGCTTTTAATTATTCATTCTGATATCTGTTCATCTCAGCAATTTTAGAAATGCCATGCCAATATGCACATAGGTCAGTTAATAATCCAATGATTATAACCCCTATTTCAGATCATAAAAAGTAGGCGCAGAAGTAGGTCATTCAGCCCGTTGAATCCAGTCTGCTGTTCAATAGGATCATTGGCTGATCAGATACTTCTAACTTCATGTTTTTGCCATAATCAATGATTCACTTGCTGATTAAAGATTTATCGAACTCAGCCTTAATCATGCTTTACAACCCAAACTTTGCAGTAAAAAAATCCACAGATTCACCACCTTCAAGTGAAAGGAAAAACCTCTCATCTCAGTTTTAAATGGGTGACCCCTTAATTTTGAATTATGTTCTCTGGCCCTTAACTTTCTTGAGAAGGGAAACAACCTCTCTGCATCTACCTATGTCAAACTTCCTTTGAATTTTTCTGAAATCCAATGAATTCAAACCCAACCTCCTAAATCTCTCCTCATGCCCTGAATTGATGTACTGAACATTTTCTGGACTGTCTCTAATGCCAGCATATCTTTGCTTAGATAAAGGGATCAAAACTGTTCATAGTATCCCAGGCTGGTCTGACCAGGATCTTGTATAGGTTTAGCAAGACCTCTCTATTTTTATATTCCATTTCCTTTGAAATAAAGGCAAACAGTTCATTTGCCTTCCCTATTACCCACAAAACCTGCATGTTAGCTATTTGTGATTCATACATGAGGACGTCCAAATCACTCTGTGCTACAGTTCTCTACAGCTATTCCCTCTTCACACAATATTTAGTTCTGCTATGCTTCCTGCCAAAAAACATAACCTCACATTTTCTCACATTATATTCCATGCTTCAAGTTTTTTGCCTGTCACTTCACCTGTTTTTGTCCTTCCACAGGCTCTCTGTCATTCTCCAGTATCTTCCTTCCCATCTATTTATGTCATGGCAAACACAGTGACAGTACATTCCAGTAATTTATACATATTGGAATTGATTATTGCTTCAGCACTGACCCTGGTGGCATTCCACTATCACAGAATGCTAACTTTCCTTTACTCCAACTCTGGAGAAAGTGGGGATTGCAGATGCTGGAGATCAGAGTCGAAGAGTATGATGCCGGAAAAGCACAGCTGATCAGGCAGCATCCGGAGAGCAAGAGAATTGACATTTCGGGCATAAGCCCTTCATCAGGAATCATTCCTGATGAAGAATTTATGCCTGAAACTTCGATTCTCCTGCTCCTTGGATGCTGCCTGATCGGCTGTGCTTTTCCAGCACCATACTCTTTGACTTTACCCAATTCCATCTTCTACTAATTAGCCAATTCTCTTTCCAGGCTAATACAATACCAGTGTACCATGGGCTCTTGTTCTATTATGTGCAGTATCTTATTAGTCTTTTGGAAATAAAATATATTACATATACTGGTTTATCTTTATGTATGCTGTTTGCCATCACAAAGAACTGTAATAAATTTCCCCTTCCTGAAGCCATCTGACTTTGCTTGCTCATTAATATATTTTCAAATGTTCTACTATTATTATATCTTTTATAATAGACTCTTTTTACAAATGGCAAATGTTAAGCAAATTGAACAATAGTTCCCTGTGTTTTGTCTCCTTCCTGTTTTGCATAAGGGTGTTAAATTGAATGACCAATTTGTACATCCACCTTGCAACCTCCATTCTTATCCAAATACGCTGAGAGAACTTCAACCCTCTCAAAAGCTTGCAGACTCTGTACTCCCTAACCTGCTGCATTCATAGTCACAGCCTCCTGCCCCTGACAAAAATCAATGAATTCCATCTGAAGTGGTGAGACTGCTTCCTTGTACAAATATTCCAGGAACTTTTGGGTTACTGGACCCGAAATGTTAACTCCTCTTCCTCTCCACAGATGCTGCCAGAGCTGTTAAGTTATTCCAGTAACTTGTGTTTTTTGTTACTTTCTTCCTCCATAATGTATCACAGTATCTGCAAGGCAGCCTCCAGCTTATAAACGCTGAGCCAAAGCTATTCGAAATTCAAACATCCTTAATGGGTTTTAAATATTTAATGATATTATTCAATTATTTGTGTTGTGTTTTACATATTTTGGTAACTTTGCCAATGAAATAATTCTACAGAGGCCGGTATCTCTTTTTGATAATTTATTTTTGAGATGTAGGTGGTGCTGGCTGGCCAGTATTTGCTACCCATCCCTAGTTGCCCTCAAGAAGGTGGTGGTAAACTGCCTTCTTGAAATGGTGAAGTCCACCAACAGGGAAGGATTTCCAAGATTTTGACCCAGACTGTAAAGGAACGATGATATATTTTCAAGCCAGGATGGTGAGTGGCTTGGTGGGGAATTTGAGGGTGGTGGTGTTCCAACGTATCTGCTTCTCTTGTCCTAGAATTGGTCGTGGGTTTGGAAGGGGTCGTGCAGTCTGAGAATTTCTACAATGTATCTTGTCAAGAGTACATGCTGCTGTTACTGAGCATCAGTGGTGGAAGGAGTATAAATTTGTGAATGGTGCCAATCAAGCAGTCTGCTTTGTTCTGGACGGTGTCAAACTTCTTGAGTATTTTTGGAGCTGCACTCATCCAGGCAAGTGGGGAGTATTCCATTACACTGCCTTGTAAATGGTAGACAGGCTTTGGGGAGTCAGGAGGTGAGTTACTCACCACAGAATTCCTCACCTTTGACCTGCTCTTGTAGCCACTGTGTTTATGTGGTGAGTTCAACTGAGTTTCTGAACAATGGTAACCCCCAGGATGATAGTGTGTGATTCAGAGATGGTAACACCATTGAATGTTAAGGGGCAGTGTTTAGATTATCTTTTATTGGTGACACGACTATTACTTGCCACTTGTCAGCACAAGCCTGGATATTGGTCCACAACTTGTTGCATTTGGACAAAGATTGCTTCAGTATCTCTGACATTTCCCCTTTTTAATATGTCAGCCAGGGCTCCCTGATTGGACCAGGTTAACAGCCCCAATCAGGGAACTCATATTCTACGAGGTCCAGCTGGCTGATCCCATTATAATCACTACATCGCTCTCCCTTTAAGGCTGGGGACACAGGTTGTTTTTCTTTCGGCGGTCCTCATGGGGTGTTTTAACACTGGATTAGATTTTTCCAATTCTGCCTCTGATATTAGCTGCATGTAACACACAGTGGCTCAGCTCTTTTACCAGATGCCTCTCGGTGGAATTTCATTCTTTTCTTCTGGCAGCAAAGGGGTTGAGGCAGCTACTTCTGTCATGTCCATCTCTGATTTGGACAGAGGAGGATGAACCCTCAGGTTCTGGCAGCATTTCTGAAGGTTCCAAGGAGCAGGGTATGTAATCAAACAGCTTGGTATCAACCTCCATTGGAATGAGTGACCATTTAGCCAGTCGTTTATCTTGATTGGTTCTGATTTGGATGTTGCTAAGCAATTTAACTGATCCAAGCCAGATGTAAGTGGACGCTCCAGGGTGTACACTCAACTGGACACCAGCCATGAATTCTCTTACTCAGTTTAGGTCCAGTGGGACCATTTTGCTGTCTGAGTCAGGATACCAGCAGCTACTAGCATGGTTTGTCAGCTGGGATCCTGAAGAAAATCTTAACCATTTGGCCCAGATTTGTCTTTGTTTTGGGGCTTTGCTGTGGGCTGACCCAGAGTCACTCTGATCAGGCTATGTCCTGAGTGAGGCTAGGCAATTGCCTGTATTCAAATGGTGTTCTCCAAACTCAGTCAGACTGGTGAGAGTGTCCACTTCAGAATATCCTGCAACTCATATGCTCCACTTGCCACATTTTCCAGCAATAAGCTTGTTTGAGGTCCAGTTGGGCTTCAGCTTACAGGCATTTTTGCATGGATACATCATTAATCCTGCATACCAGATGGTTTCTAAGCAATTCATTAGTGGTTAATTCAAATTCAAAGGCTTTTGCCAGTATTTTAACCCAGTAAAAAAACCCCAAGGTGGATTCCCCTGGTTCTCCAATTGCTGAGTACAAGTAATAGCATCTGAGAATTAGAGCAGGCTTGAGGTCATAATATTCCTTAACTACATCAGTCAATTCTTATAAGGTCTTAGTACCTAGTGCCTCAGGGAAACTAAGGCTCCTAAAACAGAAAAAGCTGCAGCTCCACAGGCTATCTGAAGAATTACTCATTGTTTTGCATCTGCCACAATGTCATTTGCTTGGAAAAGATAACACATTCTTTCCACATACTGGGCTCAGACCTCAATGGCGAGGTCCACAAATCAAGCTTTCCGAACAAAGGTGTGCTGTAAGAACATGCTTACCCTAACTCAAGGATGACTGTTTCGAGTGAGTTTCTTCAGGATTGTGCTTCACTCTCATTGCCACTTAAGTAACTCTACAGAGGCTGATATCCATAACCAAGTCACTCTTTATTTAAGCCTGAAAATTCTTGTTTATGGTACTGCCTCATAACAGAGTCAGGCACCAAGTATATCTGACACTTCCTTTTTTTATTGTCAGCCAGGGCTCCCTGATTGGATGAACAGCCCCAATCAGGGAACTTTTATTCTACGAGGTCCAGCTGACTGACTATGTTATAACCACCAGTTTGTATTCTGTACTAAAATTTAAGAATCAAAAATTTCTTAACCACTTACCAGAGATTCAGCAAACAGGTAGCTCATTTTTCTATAGTAGAAATATAATCAATTCCAATCATCTTCAATTAATCTAGCTTTATCTCTAACTGCCTGTAATAGCATCCACACCTAGCTTTCTCCTCTTGGTGATACTGACTGCCTAACCAAAGGTTCTCCTTACATGCACTTCACTGCTCTCCACAAAGCAAACAGTTATCATCAGTCATGTAAGTTTCAGGAAGCCTTGTTTTTCCAAGAAACAAAGTTCTCTAATGAAGTTTCAATGACTTCTTTTCAAAGAAACAACTCCAATTATTTCCACAAAACCTGACATAAATGTAGTTTTTCATAATTCTTCAAAACTGAAGATCTCAAAACAGTAATAAATTGAAGGTCTTTGCAACAGAGTGACGACTTTTTAAAATATCTTCATTAAAGACATCATTAAAGAAATTATATTAAGCTAGCAGTCAGACAAAGTGCTGATCACAGCATCAACTCTGACTCCATCGCAGAACCTTCACATCTAAGTCATGGAACATCTAGTGGGGAAGTCTCACTCCTGGACTTGATCATTTAAAGTTAGTCTGGCCATTCAGTGAGGGTCCTAGAGAGGGAGGGGCCAACTTTTGGTCAATGAAAGTCATTACATCATTTGGAACTTTTTTTTGACATTGATGCATCCCAAAATGCTCTCCCAGAAAGAGGTACATTTGGCTAATTTCTTTGGAGATCCTATAATCTCCTTCACACAAGATTGAATTCAGACTTGAAGCAGTGAAAGAATATCTATCGATTCAATATCATTGAGCAAAACAGGGTTGTGTCTTTTATTTTTCTATTTGAAACTGTCTAAGCAAATAAAACTTGCTCTATGTAAGTGCAATTATGCAGGAGAAAAAAAATCAAAAGGAAGGAATGTAAAACATTAACCTGCTTATTTAAATAGGTTAACAATTCCATTAAAGTAATAGAAAGCTTTTGTCTATAATTATCAGCAAGTCTTTAATATGCTTCTATCAATGTTTTCTTGAGAGATTACACCTTTGAGCTACTATTGAATTATACACTCTGCTTCAATCTAATATACTTCACACTTACTTAATTCTTCAATACTTTTATGACTATTTATAACTTGATTCTAAGATCTCTCACCTCCTTGTCTCTTCAGAATTTCTGTTCTCCTGCACTCTGAGACCAAGGCCTGAATTTTAGGCTTCCCCACTGAGGAGTTGATTTGAAGATGGGGACAGGGGTACATTCTTCACATGGGAGAGCTTTTTTAGAGTTATTGAATCATACAGCACAGGCATAGACTCTTCAGCCCAACCAGTCCATGCTGACCATAATCCTAACCTAAACCCAACTCTGCCCGCACTTGGCCCATATCTCTCCAAGCATTTCTTACTCATGTACTGCTTCAGTCTAAATATACTTCACACTTACTCACCTCTTCATTTCTTTTATGACTATTTCTAACTTGATTCTAAGATCTCTCACCCCCTTTCCTCTTCTACAGAATTTCTGTTCTTCTCACTTTGGCTGCGCTCTGGGACCAAGGCCTGAATTGAAAGTGGGGGCAGGGGCACAGTCCATCTGGCAACCTTCTCAGCGACCCTACCACTAAAGCCAAATATCATTTAAACATTATAAATACACCCGCATCCACCACTTCCTCTGGAAATTCATTCCACATGTGAACCGCTCTGTGTGTTAAACAAATGTCCCAATACCTTTTTTTAAATCTTTCTCTTCTCATCTTAAAAACATGCCCCCTAGACTTGAAATCCCCCACTCCAGGGAAAAGACACATGCGATTCACTTTATCTATGTCCCTTATCATTTTATAAACCTCTGTGAAGTCAACCTCCAACTCTTATACTCCAGTGAAAAATGTCCCAGCCTAACCAGCCTCTCATTAAAGCTTATTCCCAGTAACCTCCTGGTAAACCTCTTCTGAACCCCTTCCAGCTTAATAATATCCTTTCTATAACACGGTGACCAGAACTAAACACGGTATTCCAGAAGAGGTTTCACCAATGTCCTGTACAAGCTCAACATGATTTTCTAACTCATATACTCAAAGGTTTGAGCAATGAAAACAAAGATGCTAAATACTTTGGTTAGGGGATTGGTGCCCATGGTCTTCCATAAAATTCAACACAAAAACTGTGCCCTTTAGCTAAGCTGAAATTATTTCAATTGTGAAAAAAAATTAAATTGCTGATAGAAATTATAATAAATATAGATTTTGTTTTAAAACTCAAGTTTTCAACTAACCTGACCTCATGGCACATTAATTAAAATCCATTCTGAATACCTAAGTGAATTTTAGTTTTTCGGGATTTATTTCAAGGATGTGAGAATATAGTTCCACGGTCTGCAATGGTTTCTCAAGATAAAACAAACTGATTGCTCACCACTCCCCCAACTTGGAATCGCACCCCACCTTCACTACTGAACCTGACAAATCACTGCTGGAATGTAAATCCCCCACTGGATCCAAGACTCCCAAATTCTCATTGGACACTACACAAACTCACCCGCACAGAAACTGAAAAACTACCTCTTTCCCTCCCATCTCAAGAACTGACACTGGATTAGAGAGTAGCTGCTGTAACCCTCAGCCCCCTATTTATACAATGTGGTTGAGGGAAAACTGGAAACTAAAGACCAGTTAACCCAACATTGGTGGTAGTAAAAATGCTGGAGTCCATTTTTAAAGATTGCATAATAGAGCACTTGGAATCCAGTGACAGGATGGGATCGAGTCAACATGGGTTTATGAAAGGGTAATTGTGTTTGACAAATCTTATGAAATTTTCAAGAAAGTAACCAGTGCTGTTGATAAGGGAGAACCAGTGGATGTGATTTACCAAGACTTTCAGAAAGCTTTCAATAAGGTTCCACATAACAGATAAACATGTGAAATTAAAGTGCATGGGACTGGGGGAAGTGTACAGACATGAATAGACAATTGGTTGATAAAAAAATAAAGAGTAAAAACAAATGAATCATTCTGAGTGGCAGATAGTAACTAAGGGAATATCACAGGAATCAGTGCTTGGTCCAGCTATTCAAAATAGATTATAGTGAGAGAATGAACTATAATATCTCCAACTTTGCAGACAACCCAAAGCTGGATGGGAGGATGAGCTATGAGGATGCTGCAGACATGCTTCAGTGTGATTTGTACAATTTGAGTGAGTGGGCAAATGCACAGCAGATGAAGTATAATATGGACAAATGTGAGGTTACCACTTTGATAGCAAAAACAGAGAGAAGATTATCTGAATGGTGATAGGTTATGAAAGGGGAGATCCATCAAGACCTGGGTGACCTTGCACACCAGTCATTGAGCGTAAGCATGCAAGAACAGCAGGCAATGAAGAAGGCATATGGAATGGTGGCCTTCTATAGCAAGAAAATTTGAGTACAGGAGCAGGGATGTCTTCCTATAATTGTCCAGGGCCTTGGTGAGACCAGCTTGGAGTCTTGAGTACAGTTTTGGTCTTCTCACTTGAGAAAGGGTGTCCTAGCTATTGAGAGAGTGCAATGAAAGACTTCTAGACTGAATACTGAGAAAAAGACTGACTGGGTAGGAATATGTTCACCAGAATTTTTTTTTTTAGATGAGTCAGGGGAATCTCATTGAAACCTATAAGTTTCTAACATTAGTAAGAAGTAGATCATGTTATGGAGTATGCCCTTTAGGATTGAAATGAGGGCAAATTTATTCAAATGGAGAATAGGGAATGCTTTGCCACAGAAAATGTTTGAGTCCAGAACATTGAATGTTTTCAAAAAGGAGTTAGAGATAGTTTTTAGGGCTACAGGGATCAAACGATATGAGGAGAAAACAGGAACATGGGGCTTATTGGATGATGGTTATGTGAATAGTGGAACAGGTTGAATGGCCTTTTCCTATTTTTAATGTTCTTATGTTTCACCCAGTGAACCTACTTAATCTCTTATTGCAAAAGACTGCCAAACTTGACACTCTCCACCCCAGATCCTCAGTGGAAAAAGGGATGGATCTCTACTGTTGGAATGTAGGCTGTTACCCTGACCTGCCTCTCAGCAGTGGACAAAGGTGAAGAAGTGGGGAGTGTGCAGCTGCAGCCCAACCAGAAAGTGCCTCTGTGCTGTTTGAAACGTCCTGTAGGGAGTTTCCTTAGGTTGGCTCAGATTGTGGGGCATCACATCCTTCTTACTCTTGTAGAACAGCAAATGGTTAAAGAGCTCCTGAATAGGCACTGTAACTAAAACTCAAGCAAATGGTGAACAAAACTAAGAAAAAAATGAACAGAAAGTCACTAAATCCAAATAGCATCATCTGGGTGATGATACACTCCAGTTCCTGTGGTGCCAAACAGTTTCTGCATGCCTCTATTGTGCTTCCTCTCAATAGACACTGATTGTGACCAGGAAAGAAGGGCAACTGGTCAGGCACCATGACCCCTTTCGTGACTTGGGGCCCAGACCTCCAAATGGCCATTTTGGCCAAGTCTAGGAGTAGGTCCATGAGGACACCCTCTGACCTGCCTAACCCTCCTTGCCCAGAGACCATGAGCTTGCATCGAAATGCAACCAAAGATTTATGAACAGATACCTCAGATAAAATAAAGAGGGGTGCAAAAAAAGACATTCAATATAAATGTGAAAAACTGATCCCCACCTCCCCCAGCCTGACACCCAGTGAATTTTACTCAACCTATTATCACATAGGACTGTTGCATACAGCAGTCTTCATCCAAGATCTCCAATGGACAGATGCCCCCACTTATAGGTGGCACCACCAAAGGGGATCTCCACTGCTGGGGGGTGGAATGTTATGCTAGAGCCATATCCAAGTAACAGTCAAAGTTAAGGTAGTGACAAGTGAGCAGCAATAGCTCCTACAGGTACTGCTGTATGATGTTTTGAAGGACACAAGTAGATTTTCCCTGAGACGGCTCAGGTTCAAAGACACTACATTCTGAGTGAACCTCCAGTATCCAAATACTCTTCTTCTGGGGTCTAAGGGCCAGTTTGATTAATATCAGAATCAATCACAAGAGAGTCTTAATGAGAAGTTGAAAGATGTTATTCGTTAACTGATGACAATAGGTATAAGTTACATTGGCTGGTAAGATGTCATAACTGAGACTCAAATCTTATCAGATTTATAAATGATTAAAGTGAATAAATGAGTGAAGAAATGATGAAGATTGCTGCAATATTGTGCCTTGCATTTGGCCCCTAGAATAGCCCTGGATTTGTCAGATTGCAACTTGTTACATCAGCCAATGATTCTTAAAGGACTAAGTTGGAGACTGCATTAACTCTATCTAATCTGATAATGTCATACACTTTTGAGTTGAGAAAAGAGCAGAGATGGGTTATCATTGTGTCTGCCTAGTCTTATTTATTATGTCAACTAACCAGTATTCTTGCTATTGTCCAATAAACTGCATCTTGTGGTTAAGGTAAGTGACCTTTCTTGTTAGCACACCTTTTATCTCAGCCCATTTGGCACACCAGTTCATTCTTTAATAAGGAGACCCTTAATCCTTGTCATAAAAAAAGATTAACTGGGAGAAAGTGAGGACTGCAGATGCAGGAGACCAGAGTTGAACATGTGGTGCTGGAAAAGCTGTTCGGTAGTAGAATTAGATTAGATTACATTACAGTGTGGAAACAGGCCCTTCGGCCCAACAAGTCCACACCGACCCGCCGAAGCGAAACCCACCCATACATTTACCCCTTGCCTAACACTACGGGCAATTTAGCATGGCCAATTCACCTGACCCTGCACATCTTTTGGACTGTGGGAGGAAACCGGAGCACCCGGAGGAAACCCACGCAGACACGGGGAGAACGTGCAAACTCCACACAGTCAGTCGCCTG